>NC_064817.1:85370915-85399283 GCF_023721935.1 Panthera uncia
AAAGAGAGATAAAAAAATCCAGGAGTATGAGGGGAAAATTAGAGAACTAAGTGATACACTAAAAAGAAATAATATACGCATAATTGGTATCCCAGAGGAGGAAGAGAGAGGGAAAGGTGCTGAAGGGGTACTTGAAGAAATTATAGCTGAGAACTTCCCTGAACTGGGGAAGGAAAAAGGCATTGAAATCCAAGAGGCACAGAGAACTCCCTTCAGACGTAACTTGAATCGATCTTCTGCACGACATATCATAGTGAAACTGGCAAAATACAAGGATAAAGAGAAAATTCTGAAAGCAGCAAGGGATAAACGTGCCCTCACTTATAAAGGGAGACCTATAAGACTCGTGACTGATCTCTCTTTTGAAACTTGGCAGGCCAGAAAGGACTGGCACGATATCTTCAGTGTGCTAAACAGAAAAAATATTCAGCCGAGAATCCTTTATCCAGCAAGTCTGTCCTTTAGAATAGAAGTAGAGATAAAGGTCTTCCCAAACAAACCAAAATTGAAGGAATTTGTCACCACTAAACCAACCCTACAAGAGATCCTAAGGGGGATCCTGTGAGACAAAGTACCAGAGACATCACTACAAGCATAAATCATACAGACATCACAATGACTCTAAACCCGTATCTTTCTATAATAACACTGAATGTAAATGGATTAAATGCGCCAACCAAAAGACATAGGCTATCAGAATGGATAAAAAAACAAGACCCATCTATTTGCTGTCTACAAGAGACTCATTTTAGAGTTGAGGACACCTTTAGATTGAGAGTGAGGGGATGGAGAACTATCATGCTACTGGAAGCCAAAAGAAAGCTGGAGTAGCCATACTTATATCAGACAAACTAGACTTTAAATTTAAGGCTGTAACAAGAGATGAAGAAGGGCATTATATAATAATTACAGGGTCTATCCACCAGGAAGAGCTAACAATTATAAATGTCTATGTGCGGAATACCGGAGCCCCCAAATATATAAAACAATTACTCATAAACATAAGCAACCTTATTGATAAGAATGTGGTAATTGCAGGGGACTTTAACACCCCACTTACAGAAATGGATAGATCATCTAGACACACGGTCAATAAAGAAACAAGGGCCCTGAATGATACATTGGATCAGATGGACTTGACAGATATATTTAGAACTCTGCATCCCAAAGCAACAGAATATACTTTCTTCTCGAGTGCACATGGAACATTCTCCAAGATAGATCATATACTGGGTCACAAAACAGCCCTTCATAAGTTTACAAGAATTGAAATTATACCATGCATACTTTCAGACCACAATGCTATGAAGCTTGAAATCGACCACAGGAAAAAGTCTGGAAAACCTCCAAAAGCATGGAGGTTAAAGAACACCCTACTAAAGAATGAGTGGAGCAACCAGGCAATTAGAGAAGAAATTAAAAAATATATGGAAATAAACAAAAATGAAAATACAACAATCCAGACGCTTTGGGATGCAGCGAAGGCAGTCCTGCGAGGAAAATACATCGCAATCCAGGCCTATCTCAAGAAACAAGAAAAATCCCAAATACAAAATCTAACAGCACACCTAAAGGAAATAGAAGCAGATATTCAAAGACACCCCAAACCCAGCAGAAGAAGAGAAGTAATAAAGATCAGAGCAGAAATAAACATTATAGAATCTAAAAAAACTGTAGAGCAGATCAACGAAACCAAGAGTTGGTTTTTTGAAAAAATAAACAAAATTGACAAACCTCTAGCCAGGCTTCTCAAAAAGAAAAGGGAGATGACCCAAACAGATAAAATCATGAATGAAAATGGAATGATTACAACCAATCCCTCAGAGATACAAACAATTATCAGGGAATACTATGAAAAATTATATGCCAACAAATTGGACAACCTGGAAGAAATGGACAAATTCCTAAACACCCACACTCTTCCAAAACTCAATCAGGAGGAAATAGAAAGCTTGAACAGACCCATAACCAGCCAAGAAATTGAATCGGTTATCAAAAATCTCCCAACAAATAAGAGTCCAGGACCAGATGGCTTCCCAGGGGAGTTCTACCAGACGTTTAAAGTAGAGATAATACCTATCCTTCTCAAGCTATTCCAAGAAATAGAAAGGGAAGGAAAACTTCCAGACTCATTCTATGAAGCCAGTATTACTTTGATTCCCAAACCAGACAGAGACCCAGTAAAAAAAGAGAACTACAGGCCAATATCCATGATGAATATGGATGCAAAAATTCTCAATAAGATACTAGCAAATCGAATTCAACAGCATATAAAAAGAATTATTCACCATGATCAAGTGGGATTCATTCCTGGGATGCAGGGCTGGTTCAACATTCGCAAATCAATCAATGTGATACATCACATTAATAAAAGAAAAGAGAAGAACCATATGATCCTGTCAATCGATGCAGAAAAGGCCTTTGACAAAATCCAGCACCCTTTCTTAATAAAAACCCTTGAGAAAGTCGGGATAGAAGGAAAATACTTAAACATCATAAAAGCCATTTATGAAAAGCCCACAGCTAACATCATCCTCAATGGGGAAAAACTGAGAGCTTTTTCCCTGAGATCAGGAACACGACAGGGATGCCCACTCTCACTGCTGTTGTTTAATATAGTGCTGGAAGTTCTAGCATCAGCAATCAGACAACAAAAGGAAATCAAAGGCATCCAAATTGGCAAAGATGAAGTCAAGCTTTCGCTTTTTGCAGATGACATGATATTATACATGGAAAATCCGATAGACTCCACCAAAAGTCTGCTAGAACTGATACATGCATTCAGCAAAGTTGCAGGATACAAAATCAATGTACAGAAATCAGTTGCATTCCTATACACTAACAATGAAGCAACAGAAAGACAAATAAAGAAACTGATCCCATTCACAATTGCACCAAGAAGCATAAAATACCTAGGAATAAATCTAACCAAAGATGTAAAAGATCTGTATGCTGAAAACTATAGAAAGCTTATGCAGGTAATTGAAGAAGATATAAAGAAATGGAAAGACATTCCCTGCTCATGGATTGGAAGAATAAATACTGTCAAAATGTCAATACTACTCAAAGCTATCTACACATTCAATACAATCCCAATCAAAATTGCACCAGCATTCTCTTCGAAACTAGAACAAGCAATCCTAAAATTCATATGGAACCACAAAAGGCCCCGAATAGCCAAAGTAATTTTGAAGAAGACCAAAGCAGGAAGCATCACAATCCCCGACTTTAGCCTCTAGTACAAAGCTGTCATCATCAAGACAGCATGGTATTGGCACAAAAACAGACACATAGACCAATGGAATAGAATAGAAACTCCAGAACTAGACCCACAAACGTATGGCCAACTCATCTTTGACAAAGCAGGAAAGAACATCCAATGGAAAAAAGACAGTCTCTTTAACAAATGGTGCTGGGAGAACTGGACAGCAACATGCAGAAGGTTGAAACTAGACCACTTTCTCACACCATTCACAAAAATAAACTCAAAATGGATAAAGGACCTGAATGTGAGAAGGAAACCATCAAAACCCTAGAGGAGAAAGCAGGAAAAGACCTCTCTGACCTCAGCCGTAGCAATCTCTTACTCGACACATCCCCAACGGCAAGGGAATTAAAAGCAGAAATGAATTACTGGGACCTTATGAAGATAAAAAGCTTCTGCACAGCAAAGGAAACAGCCAACAAAACTAAAAGGCAACCAACGGAATGGGAAAAGATATTTGCAAATGACATATCGCACAAAGGGCTAGTATCCAAAATCTATAAAGAGCTCACCAAACTCCACACCCGAAAAACAAATAACCCAGTGAAGAAATGGGCAGAAAACATGAATAGACACTTCTCTAGAGAAGACATCCGGATGGCCAACAGGCACATGAAAAGATGCTCAACGTCGCTCCTCATCAGGGAAATACAAATCAAAACTACACTCAGATATCACCTCACGCCAGTCAGAGTGGCCAAAATGAACAAATCAGGAGACTATAGATGTTGGCGAGGATGTGGAGAAACGGGAACCCTCTTGCACTGTTGGTGGGAATGCAAATTGGTGCAGCCACTCTGGAAAGCAGTGTGGAGGTTCCTCAGAAAATTAAAAATAGACCTACCCTATGACCAGCAATAGCACTGCTAGGAATTTACCCAAGGGATACAGGAGTACTGATGCATAGGGGCACTTGTACCCCAATGTTTCTAGCAGCACTCTCACAAATAGCCAAATTATGGAAAGAGCCTAAATGTCCATCAACTGATGAACGGATAAAGAAATTGTGGTTTATATACACAATGGAATACTACGTGGCAATGAGAAAGAATGAAATATGGCCTTTTGTAACAACGTGGATGGAACTGGAGAGTGTGATGCTAAGTGAAATAAGCCATACAGAGAAAGACAGATACCATATGGTTTCACTCTTATGTGGATCCTGAGAAACTTAACAGAAACCCATGGGGGAGGGGAAGGAAAAAAAAAAGAGGTTAGAGTGGGAGAGAGCCAAAGCATAAGAGACTGTTAAAAACTGAGAACAAACTGAGGGTTGATGGGGGGTGGGAGGGAGAGGAGGGTGGGTGATGGGTATTGAGGAGGGCACCTTTTGGGACGAGCACTGGGTGTTGTATGGAAACCAATTTGAGAATAAACTTCATATATTGAAAAAAAAAAGGAGAATGTGGCATATATATTGGGGTGCCTGGGTGGCTCATTCAGTTAAGCGTCTGACTTCAGCTCAGGTCATGATCTCACAGTCCGTGGGTTTGAGCCCCGCGTCGGGCTCTGTGCTGACAGCTCAGAGCCTGGAGCCTGTTTCAGATTTTGTGTCTCCCTCTTTCTCTGACCCTCCCCTGTTCATGCTCTCTCTCTCTCTCAGTCTCACAAATAAATAAATGGTAAAAAAATTTTAAAAAAAAGAAGATGTGGCATGTATATACAATAGAATACTACTCACCAATGAAAAAGAATGAAATTTTGCCATTTGCAACAACATGGATGGAACTGGAGGATATTATGCTAAGCAAAATAAGTCAGTTAGAGAAAAACAGATATCATATGATTTCACTCATGTATGGAATTTGAGAAACTTAACACATGAACATAGAGGAAGGGAAGGAAATATAAGATAAAAACAGAGAGGGAGGCAAACCTTAAGGGACCCTTTAATACAAAGAACAAACTGAGGGTTGATGGGGGGTTGGGTTAAATAGGTGATGGGCATTAAGCAGGGCACTTTTGGGGATAAGCACTGGGTATCATATGAAGAGACAAATCACTGGGTTCTACTCCTGAAGCCAAGATGACACTGTATGTTAAGTACCTTGAAAATTTTTTAAAAAAAGTTAAAACTAGAACTATCCTATGACCTAGCAATTGCACTAATTGGTATTTATCCAAAGAACATAAAACTACTAATTCAAAGAGATACATGCACCCTGATGTTTATAGCAGCATTATCTACAATAGCCAAATTATGGAAACAGCCCACGTATCCATCAACTGATGAAAAGATAAAGAAAATGCAATATATATAAACAAGAGAATATTACTCAGCCATGAAAAGAATGAAATCTTACCATTTGCAATGACATAGACGGAACTAGAGAGTATAATGCTAAGTGAAATAAGTCAGTCACAGGAAGACAAATAAATACCATATGATTTCACTCATATGTGGAATTTAAGAAACAACACAAATGAGCAAAGGGGAAAAAAGAGAGAGAGAGGCAAACCAAGAAACAAACTCCTCATAGAGAACAAACTGATGGGTACCAGAGGAGAGGTGGGGAGTATGGGTTAAATAGGTGATGGGGATTAAAGAGTGCACTTGTGATGAGCACCAAGCATTGTACGGAAGTGTAGAATCACTATATTGTACAGCTGAAACTAATATTACACTATATGTTAACAAATTAAATAAAAACTCTTTAAAAAAAGCATAGTGATATACATTCATATGCAGATATTAAATATCTTTCCTTCATAAATACAGCCTCTCAATACATGCATAGATATAGTTGCATACCAAGACCTCTGTACTCATACAGACACAGAAAGACATATACATCACTAAACACTGAAATATATATCTGTATACCCAGGTAGGCACATGGATGCAAAGTCAAATATGAACGTCTAGAAAATATAAACATAGAGGTACACACAAGAATACACAACTACAAATAAGATATCCATGTAAATTGTAATAGATATCCATGTAAATTGTAAATAGATACCCATGTAAATAGATATGTAAATATCCATAGATATCCATATAAATAGATATGTAAATGTAAATAGACATCCATGTAAATTGTAAAATGTAAATTGTAATACCATTTATCAGGAGTCTACTATGTGCCCAGAACTTTACATAGGTTGGCCCATTAATTCTCGCAAACACTCCTTTGAGAGGGATATCATTAATCTCATTTTACAAAGTTAAAGGAGATAGTAACTAGCCAAGAGTCATGTAGCTAGTATAGCTTACAGTAGAACAATAATTCAAAACCAAGCCAGGGTGCCTGAAGAGCCACAACTCTCTAACACCTTTATGCTGTAGCCTCTCATGACAGCTTAGAGAAATTCACAAACAGATGCACACCCATTTATAGGTACTTATGCTCTCTGGCCAAGGGAATTTTAAAATGTGATTAGCATAGTTCAGAGTCTGTTATCATCTTAATCATTTGTTTGAACTACAACAATCTGGAATTCCTTTGGGTCATTAGTACCTGTCAGTAAATTATAATGTGTTTAAATTACCTCTAGAGTATTTAAATTTAAACAGTCTTGTATCCTGGAGTAGGGCCAGCCAATATTTTAAAATAATAACACTATAATTAAAGCTTAAGGTAAGCTTAGGATCTCATTCAAGTTAACAAAAGATTACTCTTTACAGCAGAATTAAAAACAAGATTCTAATTAATTAATGTGCTAAATGTTCTTCCTTTTTGCAATCAGCATGGCAATTTCATCTGAGAAGATGCTGCACAAATATGCACACAAAAGCCCCAGCTGATACCCTGGCTGGATGCACTTCCCAGGGAACTGTCTTATTTCCTTGTACTATCCTGGGCAATTGTAGAGAACCCTTTGATGTCAAATATGAGCCTACCATAGGGTCCTCTACTGTGAATCCATACCCTCAAGTTTTGGGAAGCTTTAACAACCTCCCGGATAGGGAAATCAGGCACTCCAGTTTGCCCAAGACAATCCAGTTTACTCCTATTGTTTTGATTCAGCTAAGGGTATACTAAAAAGGGTCTTGATTTGGAAAATAACATACCTAAAGACCCTATTTTAGATCATTTATGAAGCCATGAATCTTCTGGCATGGAAGTAGACAGGATAGGGAAAAAAGCAATACAGAAGAAGTATAGAGGATTTACTTTCTTCTTGGACCTCCTACTAGATTTGGTGTTTGGGCCACAGTGTTGATTTCCTGTCACTGCACCCTAGTTTGTGCAATAATACCAACTATAGTCCCAGTTACTAGGGGCTTCCTCCCTCTCCCCAGCACAGCCAAAATTATAGTGTTTCCTGATAACTAGGGCATTTTCTTTGTCCATGGTACATACAAAGTTCAGCACCTTGTAACAGTGGTGATGGTGCTAAGGAATGGGCATGGGCAGAGCCTTCAAAAAACAGTAACAATGTAACATAGAGACTCTATAGAAGAACAAAAGGATTTGGAGAAATTTTCTAACAAAGTATTCAGGGGAAGAAATGTACTCTGTTAAGAAGATTGGAAACACTAAACAAAAACACATGGGATGTGTCATGGGGAGAAATCCTGCCTGAACAAGCAAGGGGTTGACTGCTCCGTTGGATATTTTTCAAGTCTAACTTCTAAAGATTTTCTCCTGAAGAGATTACAAGAACAATGGAGGTCAAACTACAAAACATACAGTCAGCAAAAGCAACTCTTTTTCATGGATTCCATGAAAGACAGTGAGAAACAGTAACACCTTGGATCCCTACAACTTTCTTTTGAAAAGCTTATTGATGGTACTAACATTTTCTATTGAATTCCTTTGGCATTTGCATAATGTAGGCATGGAGAAGTGGAAGGACTTTCCCTAGGTCTCACAAGCCACTGGTAGAGCCCAAATCAGAACTCATCTTTACTGACGTCAAGGCTAGGAGAGTTTTAATTTTTTAATTAAACTCTGTGCCTATGGTAAGATTACATCTGCATAGTGACTAAATAAAAGGACCCTTGAGCTTGCCAAGGTTAGAGCCCTGGCTCTACCACTTACCAGCTATGTGACCATAGTCAGGATACTTCAACTCTCTTTGTCTCAGTTTCTTTACCTATAAAATGGGATAATAATAGTACCTCCTTCCCAGGGTTGTTGGGAGAATTATATATTAGATATAAAATCCTTAGAGCTGGTGTGCTAGAATAAGCCTTGCATTAGCTCTTAAGGACCAATTGTGTCCATCTTTTTCCAACACTTAGTGACACCATGCTGTTAGCTTGCAATCAGCCATGGTGGGAGTATTTTCACCATGGAAATAGGCAAACACTACAAATCAGGGATTTTCCCCCTACTGAGCCAGTTGTTAAACATTTACCACCACATCCCTGGGCAGGATAAACTGCCATTGTGTCAGATACAACTCCCTTGTGTGCTCAAGTGAGGTGGGGCTCTTTCAGCTCTTGGCAAATGTTGAGAGCCTTTTAGGAGCACAAGAGCTTCAATGGACTAGGACTAGACTGTTGTGGTTTGATTTTTCACTTTAAGGCCTGTTTGCTGTGGCAATTCTAATAACATATCCCCAAGGGGCACTGGATTACACAGCCTCCTCACATACAAGAGGTCTCAGCCCATCGGAGAGGAATTTGAGGACCAAGATGGTGGACACCACTGTAAAGAGCAAATCCAAAGGAAAGTAAATGGTAGGAAACTGAATACAATGAAGGGAGCAGTAACAAGTCTGCATTTAAGTTTCCGACGATCATTTTGGGGAGTGATAGAGATTCCATTATCAAAGAAAGAAGGGGATTGTATATAAAGCCAGGAACCAATTTGAACTTTAATGACCAACACAGAGAGAATTGGGTTAAAGCCAATTTATAGAACCAATGAAATGGATGGGAGTTGAAACAATACAGGCACAGAACAAACAGGCTTTAGGCCACGTGTAAATCTAGGCAAATACGAAACACATGGCATAGTCAGAGCACAGGCATTGCTCTCTGCCTCTCCCTCCACCATGGCCCTCCCCTTAAAGTTGGTCAGTCACATCTTGATAGAACTGGAACAAGAGACAGGAATCTACTGATATTCTGCCTGTGTTAGATTCCAAAGAAGACAAGACTCCAGCTTGCCTTTCAAAAATAAGACCAACATCCAGATCTATCCCTGGCACTTCCATGGAATCATCAAGTGTAAGTATGAAAATAATATTGTCTACCTTAGTCCCCTCTTTTAACAACTTTGGAAACTGAGGCCCAGAAAAGTGAATCCTCAATGTCTCAAAGCTGATTAGTGGCATACCTGGGCCAGAAGCTCAGGACTAATACGTTACTATGAAGCACAAGTTTAGTGTTTCTTAAGGGTTTCTTCTTATAAATATCACTTTAAAAAATGGGGTATGTTCATCAACTGATGAATGGATAAAGAAATTGTGGTTTATATACACAATGGAATACTACGTGGCAATGAGAAAAAATGAAATATGGCCTTTTGTAGCAACGTGGATGGAACTGGAGAGTGTGATGCTAAGTGAAATAAGCCATACAGAGAAAGACAGATACCATATGGTTTCACTCTTATGTGGATCCTGAGAAACGTAACAGAAACCCATGGGGCAGGGGAAGGAAAAAAAAAAAAAGAGGTTAGAGTGGGAGAGAACCAAAGCATAAGAGACTGTTAAAAACTGAGAACAAACTGAGGGTTGCTGGGGGGTGGGAGGGAGGGCAGGGTGGGTGATGGGTATTGAGGAGGGCACCTTTTGGGATGAGCACTGGGTGTTGTATGGAAACCAATTTGACAGTAAATTTCATATATTAAAAAATAAATAAAATAAATAAATAAAATAAAATTTGAAAGTGGAAAAAAAAATGGGGTATGTTCTTGTTAAGTTGAGAAAACCCTAATCTATTTTTGCTCCTAGCTTTCCTATTGTAGCCCAAAGTCAACAGCTCTTCTTCCAGATCACAGAAGTATTTACAAATTTAACTCACATGCAGTCCAGAAATCTTGGCTTTTAAAAGTTATTGATAACAAATGCTTGACACAATAGCATCTGGGAACCAGGTGAAATTCTAACATGTGTAGGGGGAAAAGCAAGGCTGGGGTAGCTTTGCTGTATTCATATGTGAACAAACTTCTACCTCCTGGTACATTTAATGTCCTCAGAAACAATACTTTTTAAAAAACCAATGAGTACTTGGGATGTCTAGATTGCAGAATTCTATTACAGGGACTTCCTCTTTCTATTCTACCATTTCCCAGCTGCCAAGGTAGTCTCAGTGACTACCATAAGGTACCAAATCCCTTTGTCCAGAATACCAGCATATCTGTAGAAAGTTCCTTCAAGGACATTTTGGTTCACTTCAACCCTTTTGACTCACAGAATTTCTTTTTTTTTTCTTGAAGTCTAATTGACATACAATAGTATATTAGTTTCAGGTGTACAACACAGTGATTCAATATTGATATACATTTTGGAATGATCACCATAATAAGTCTAGTTACCATCCATCACCATAGAAAGTTAATGCAGTATTATTGTCTATATTCTTTTTACACCAACTCAACATGATGATACATTTTGGCAGTTAGCTGGACATTGCTATTCTTGTGATTCTTTAAATCTTGAGGATTTTCCTGGTTTTGAACATCACAGGGTCAACTTATATATATCACTTGGCAAATCTGCTGCTGTAATGGAAGAGGGAAGGAAATAAAGGGCAATAGATGATCATGCGCTGACAAGCTATAGATGGCCTGCAGCCTGGGGAATCATACTCTTTGCATGAGGCTCAGAACAAAGGAAGGATTTGCTGGGGAGAGAGAACTAACATTTGTTGAAGGCTTTCTATATAATAAGGAAGTTAACTTGGAGTCTTCCCAAAAATTACACGCAGTACAGGAAAACTGAGGCTAATAAAGGACAAGTTACTCAGGTAGTAAGTAGCAGAACCAGAGTGAGACTCCAGGTCTGTTGGACTTCGAAGTCCATGATCTTTTCATAAGATCAGACTGCCTCCACTAAAGGGAGAGGAACATTTGATCTGAGTACTGACTGAACTCTTCTCATACTTCCTTCTTGAAGAAGGGGATCTCGCCTGCTGTGGTTATAGGTTCATCTGCTCAAGTCAGAGTTGGTGGCTACCAGCACAAAAAAAAGGCACAAAAGTCAGTGAGAGGTGGAGGGAGCAACCTTCCAGGTACACAACACAGACTGAACCCCTTGGCCCTGCTTTGGAGCATTCCCACCTGCTGACCAGGCCAGATGAATAGCTCCTCACAGATCTGGCTGTCCTCACTGTACCTCCCCAACATAAAAACCATTTGCCTCTGAAAAAAGTTCTAATTGTTCAGACAACAGAATAGCAGCCAGGACTTGTGTGGAAACTCTTGCTAACACCAGTGGAAAGGGAAGTAAGAAAACCATTTCACTTGCCTCTGAGTTTCTTTGCCAAGAGCACCAAATCTTAGTGTTCATTCATGCCACCTACAAATAATGAGCTATGACTATCTGCCAATTACTGTGTTAGGCTCTGAGGATATGAAGACAAATGACATACTCCCTTCCCTCAAAGAACTCCTAGCTCTTAGTAAAGTACAAGCTCTGAGAAGCAGTCTTATTTGATGGCTAATAGCATGGGCCCTATAATCAATTGCCATGCTTAAGTCCTAATTCTACCTCTTACTATTTGTGTAAACTTGGGAAGGTAATTTGACTTTTCTGTTCCTCTGTTTCCTCATCTCTGAAATAAAGGTTAGGAAGGTGAGTAAGCCCATGTTAGGCACTTATAACAATGTCCAGCAAATTTATAAATCCTCAATAAATATTTATTATTATTACTACTATAAGCCAAAGTGATTTCTTTCAAAGTCTGCCCTATCAGAATGAATGCATTCAGTGAATGAATTAACTTTAGCTTTTTAGAAAATCTCTTTCAATATTTGGATAGAAATGGAAGCTGAGGTGGGGGTGAGGTGTGATGTTCTTCACATGAGAAGACCATGAATCTTCTTATCCAGTTTATTTTGAGAACATGTGCCAATTGGAAGCAGGTAGTACCACTGACATTTTATAAATAATTAATTACCCTAATAGTCTCAGCTATGTGGAGAATTTCCTTAAAACAACACAGCTTGTGCTGGCCACTCCCCTCTGTGGAACTGGATTTCTCCATCTGTGGGTTGAGAGGGTTGTATTGGGTTGATTATCAAAGGCCATTCAGGCTCTGACACTCAACATTTCTTCTGTTCTTAGTGCTCAATTGTTATTCCCAGAGAAAGAAAACACACATAAAATCTTGAAAGGTTTGTTGGAAAAGTTCCTGTTGTGATAAGGGAATTTGGCTAGGGAAGAAAATCCTGATTTGTCAACCATTGATCATTGATCAAAATATACACCTTTAATTATATAAAAAATATACCAAAATCATATACAGTAAAGATTTGAAGAGACCTTAAATTACATCATCTAGCCCAGCATTTCTCAATTTTGACACTATTGACATTTTAGACCAGATTATTCTTTTCCTGGAGGGGGAGGCTGTCCTGTGCATTGTGGGATGTTGAGCAGCATCCCCAGCCTCTGCCCACTAGATGCTGTTAGCAATCCCCCTGCCCCAACAACTTGTGACAACTGAAAATGTCTCCAGACATTGCCAAACGTCCCCTGGGGATAGGACTTCCAGATTTAGCTAATGTATTATATCTGGAAACACTACCTGCAGAGGGGGGCAACTCACCCCTAGCTGAGAACCATCAAAATTCTAGCCCCTTGCTACTTCAAAGTTCAACATGGGCAACACCTTGGAACTTTCCAGAAAAGCAGAATCTCAGGCTTAACCCAGACCCATTAAGAAAGGACAGGCATTTTAACAACTCCCCAAGTGATTTATATGCATGTTAAGTTTGAGAAACCCTGATTTAGTCTTAACCCTATATATATAAAACCCAAGATATAAATAGATAGATGATAGATAGATAGATAGATAGATATAACTTACTGATGATACTTTTAAAAAGTATAGATGCCCACCATAATGTATTCTAATTTGGTAGGTCTGAGGTAAGGCTCCAGAATCAGTATTTCTAATTCTCACCACTGTTTCTGCCCAGTGAGCCTAAAATACATCAAGGTTTATGAAGTGTTGGTCCAGCCGTTTCATTTCACAAATGAAACTGAGGCCCAAATGAAGCAAATTACTTGCACCAGTCACAAAGACACAGTTGAAGAAGCATGGTTAAACTCTAGAATTAGACCCCAGGCCCACTGACTTCTAGTATTTCTCTTGCTTTCCCCTGGCCTTTCTACTGTCATTAAAGTTGCCTGCCAAAAGTTGTCTCCTCCTAAGAAAAGATAAAGAAAACAGAGGTGTTGCAAAATCAAATAGACTCTCACACCTCCAAAACCTTTAGGAATAACTGGCATTGATGACAGATAGCACCCTGGTAGGAAGGCTGATCCTAATATTTATCATCAGTTGTAATGAATGCTGCAATTAAAAGCAGGCTGACCTAACAGAAATCTGGAAATCTGTATCTCAATTCAGTTCAGCAGAGAATATTGCAGACAAAATAACAAGAGGCTAATATATTCAGATGCATTTTAAAATGAAATGAGGAGCAAGCAGTGAACATCTTAAACAGCATGGCAATGAATCTGTATTCTGCTTTAGGTTAGTTACAACACTGAAGAGACACATGCCTGGCCAGTGCCACCAGCATGGTACCATCTCTAAGTAGGCAGCCCTATACATCCCAAGATGTAGAAGCATACATTCTGGGTAGGATATGTGACTTTGGTGCAAGGTATGCTGGGAACTGACAGTCACCTCAAAAGAGTTTAGGAAACACCTCGCTTCACAGATTGCATTACAATACTCTGGGATGAAGCAATCTTTGGCTGAGGTTTGGGACTTCCAGAAGCCACTGAAATTTGTGGGGTGAAAAAACCCCAAACACTGTTTTTTTTTAAAAAAAATTTAATGTTTTATTTATTTTTGAGACAGAGACAGAGCATGAGCAGGGGAGGGGCAGAGAGAGAGTGAGACACAGAATCTGAAGCAGGTTCCAGGCTCTGAGCTGTCAGCACAGAGCCCGACACGGGGCTCAAACCCACAAACCGTGAGATCATGACCTGAGCTGAAGTCAGACGCTCAACCGACTGAGCCATCTAGGTGCCTCCCCAAACACTGTTTTGACCCAAGGCCAGGGCTAGAGAATTTATTGCCTCCAGAAATCAGTTGAATTCCAATATCTTCATATTCCAGAACGAATGCAACTTCCACTTCTTAGAAGAAGAAATCTGGAAAGGGCAAGCATGAAACAATCTTTGCAGGCTGTCCACCCACCCCAAACCGCATAGCCCAGAGCACAGGCAGCTGGAAAAATTAATGTGTTCATTTGACAACCCCCCCAAAAGCTAGACCATGTAATTAATTTCTTTCTAAGCCCCTAAGTTATTCATTAGGAAGTGTGAAGAGTGCCCAAGGGACACTGCTGGATCACTTTTACCTTTATAGTTAAAATGATTTGTTAGGATTTATGAGCAATTTCTTTAATGCCAGTTGATTATTGGGTTGTCTTACAAAAAAGGAAAAAAAAAGCTCACTTCCAACAGCTTGTTATTGCCAACTTCTCCACCTGGAATTAATCAAGAAGTACTCAAGTAGGCACATAGAGCACCTACTATGTGCCCTGTGCAGTGGTAGGAATGATACAAAATAGAGGATTAAAAAGATGGGATATTTTCCTCATTCACAAAGAATTTATGAATTCTATACACATGGAACAAGGACAATTACACATTAAGGTGCATGCATAGTTCAGAAGAATGGTTACCATAGAAGAAAGGCTCCATGGAAGAGGTGGAACTTTGTAGGATGGGGTGCCTTCCCAAATCACAAATCATTCCTAAAGCCAAGTAGTAATCTATACTAGATCATTGCTTCCAAACATGATGTCCAATCACCTATTGGGGATTTATGTACCTTTTTTCAAATTTTATGACATTCATCCATTCAACATTTATTGACCCCTACTATGTGCTAGGCATTTTTCTAGGAGCTTGACATACACCAGTAAACAAGGCAGGAAAGTCCCTGCCCTCATGGAGAATCTATTCTAATTGGGGAAGGAGACAATAACCATACATTCAAATAATTAGAAAGCAGGATGAGAGGATAGAGAGTGACAGAGGGTGTGATTTTATATAGGGAGAGCCAGGGAAGGCCTCTCTGAGGAGGTGATATCTGAGCTGAGACCTTAGCAGAATGAGAGAGAAACCAGGTGGATTGGACATCTGGAAAGGAGAGTATAGACTTGTTTCCCTGGTCAATCTTGCCTTGCCTGGGTATCAGCAAGCCTTTGTAACATCCTACTCCCAAACTATACCTGTTGCATTCAAGATGGCACATTCCATCTCCTCCTCTAATCCAGTGTACCTGCTTCTAAGCTTGAAAACAAATTGTTCCATCACTCCTTTTGAGCTGACAGATTCTAGTTACCAGCAAACATACTGGAAATACTGGTGGGAGTTAGGTGATGATTTTAACTAATGTCAACGTTAAAGTAATGCTAGAAGATGAAAATGGTTTAGTTTTGACCCAGGCAATTTAAAAACCACTAGATTCTCTATTTCTGCCAATCATTAAAAATTTTTAACTAAAACTATTATAGACACTATTATTAATCCAACTATATCATTAGTCTGACAATTCCTTTCATGAAAATAACTGGAAAATGTTTCCTAAACTTAAACTCAAAAAAGCCTTCTAACTTCTGTTTTGATCTTGATAGTTTATTTTAACAGCACATTATATCTATTTTATTCTGTAAGTCTTTGGAAGGCTTCAGACCAAAAGCAATAAAATTCTGAACTGACCGAAATGCCTTCCCCTCCACCTCTCCAATTCCTTTCCATGCCAAGTTCTCATAACTCCATGAAGCCTGTTCAGCCAGCCTCATGTAAGTTCTGTCTCCTCAATAGATTATTCCAGGATGGTGAGGACATCTTATACTTTGTACCCCTGTACAGTGTTTTGCCCCCAGGTACTGTATATAAATACTTGTTTGTTGATCAACTAAATGTAGGTACTAATTGAAGTAAGCCTGAACAGAAGTCACAATGCTATAGAACCTGTCTTTCCAAGTTCTTTGTTGGAAAATTCAGTTACTGGTGTGCTTTCTTATAACTGGAATCCTAGGGACTAAGGGAATCACCTCATCAAGAAGTGTGGCTTCGTGATCAGACACTGAGTCACTGTATGGTAGTCTGTCTGCCCAGAAAACCAAGCCATCTCTTACATGCACAGGTCACTGAAGAGACACTTGGCTTTACTTCTGGGAAATGCAGAGCCACTTATCTGGAAAATAGAATGATCATTCCAATATTCTATTATTAACACAGGATTCAGTGTATACCTGGTTCTTTGGAGCAGTGTCTAGGATGGGTAAACTTTTGATAAATGATAAACTATTAATCATGAATGGAGAAAAACTTTCACTTAGATTAGGCTGATGGAAGAGGCTTGGACAGATGCAGATGTTTTGAAAGAAAAGATTTGGTAACTTAAACACTATGGAGGTAAGGCAATGTTAACATTTCTAATATGGGGCCTGGAAGAATGACTTCTTCTCTTACCTTAAGCATTGCCATAGGTGGTCAACGCTAAAGCGGAAAGGCCAGGGGAGCATGCATCTCTTCTCAGGTTACTACCATTGCCTCCAGTGCTGGCCTCTAGGAGGGCTGAATTTAATGACTCTTCTTCCTTCCTTCTGTTTATTTGTTTGAAAGTTAAGCTTGTTTAGTTATCATTGATTTGTTATGGGCCTGTCAGGGGTGATTTATCAGTAGTTTGTTCATAGTGACTTTTAAAATACAGCTATGTTATTGCAGCCATGCCATTTTCTCAGTATCAGACAAATGATTTAGTTGACATAGTCATGCTCTTGTACAATTTACTAAATGTATGGGGTGCTGAGCTTTTTCTGTTTGATTTTGTTTCGTTAAAACTTGGTAACATACTAGGTAGATATTGCCACTTAGTCCTGAAGGCTAATTTGAACATTTTTGTTACTCAAGGTATCTTTAACCACATTTCTCCAACAGTACTACAATGAATTAAATGAGTGTGACTACTGGAGCATTTGGCAAATTGATATTTCAAGGAGGTTTTAATCTTTCAGGCTGGTCTGCTTTGTTCTCAAAGGCAACTGCTCCTTGAATGAACAATCCAATTTAGAAATGTGACTTGCTTTTCTGATTTTTGCTTTTGAAACCATGTTAACATTTTTTTTCTTAAGAGCTATGGTGTTTTTCTTCTGTGCACAAAGTACTTTCTTGAAAGGTATTTTGACAAACAGGTTGATGAAGGGCATACGGGGGCTCAACTAGTAGACCAGGAGAATACTACAGGTTTGTGATGCCTGTCAGCAGGCATAATCTTCATCTTGAATGGATTCAAATTAGAATTCTCCCAAGAAATTTCTGACATGGTTACAAATATATAGAATCATCTGGGAAGACTGTAAATAAATTGGTACAGCTTTTACAGAGAGCAAGTTGGCAACAATGTAATATTTTTCACCTATCACATTGGCAATTTTTTTTTAATGATTAATAAAAGCCAGTGGTGGGAAAGGTGTGGGGTAATGGGTACTCTCATACTCTATTGACAAGATTATATATTACCTTTTGGAGAGTAACTTGGAAATATGAAAAAAAATTGTAAATGCATGTACCATTTGATCCAGCAACTCTTTTTCTGACACTTAGACTAAAGAATTTGTACAATTTAGCAAAGGTATATGTACAACTATATGCATGGTGAAATTATTAGTTTATTATTAAAAAATAGAAACAACTTAATTACCATTAACCGATTTAATAAATCTATATATCCGTAATACAGAATACCGTGTCACTGTTACAAAGAATAAGAGTAATTCTGTTTGTACTGCTTTGAAGCATCCCCAAGATATAGTGTGCTTGAAAAAAGCAAGCTATGATATGGTATAGGTATTACTCAGAGCTCTCCAGAGAAACAGAACCAACAGAAGATTGTACACACACACACGCGCGCACACACACACACACACACACAGCACTTTATTATAAGGAATTGGCTCAGGTGATTATGGAAGCTGAGAAGTCCCAAGATCTGCAGCTGGCAAGCTAGAGACCCGGGAGAGCCAATAGTGTAAGCTCCAGTCCAAAACTTGGCAAGCTTGAAACCCAAGAAGATCTGATGTTTTAGTTTGAGTGAAAAGGCAGGAAAAGACCAATGTCCCAGATCAAACAGTTGGGCAGGAAGAGTTCCCTCTTACTTGCAGGAGAGGAAACCATTCTATTCAAGATTTCAACTGGTTGGATGAATCCCATCCACATTAGGGAGGGCAATGTGCTTTATTGGTTTTAATTTATTTTTATTTTTTTTTTGAGAGAGAGAGAGAGGACAGAGCATAAGTGGGGGGGGGTAGACAAAGAGAGAGAGAGAGAGAGAGAGAGAGAGAGAGAGAATCTGAAACAGGTTCCAGGCTCTGAGCTGTCAGTACAAAGCCCAACATAGGGCTTGAATTCACAAACCATGAGCCAAATTTCAGATGCCCAACCGACTGAGCCACCCATGCACCCCAGTAATGTGCTTTATTTAACCTATCCATTTAAATGTTAATGTTTGCAGAAACACCCTCACAAATGCACCCAAAATAATGTTAACCAAATATCTGAACATCCCATGATCCAGTCAAGTTGACACATGAAATTAACCATTATAGTATGTATGGTATAATCTCATTTTTGTAAAACAAAAAAACTAAATAAAAATGCAACATTATGCATACACAGAAGAAAATATCAACAGCAATCACCTCTGAGTAGAAAGCCTGAGGTGATTGCTGTTGATATTTTCTTCTGTGTATGCATAATGTTGCATTTTTATTTAGTTTTTTTGTTTTACAAAAAAAAAAAAAAAAAAACAAAAATAAGCAAAATAAAAAAAAATGACAACTTGACTGCACCCCGGGATGAAAAGCCAGTGGGTTTGGGTAAGGGTTTGGGTATTTGGGGGGGGGGGGGATTGGGTACTTCTTTCACCATATATTCTTTATAGTTTTATTTTTAGTTGATTTTTTTAAATGTTTTTATTTATTTTTGAGACAGAGAGAGACAGAGCATGAACAGGGGAGGGGCAGAGAGAGAGGGAGACACAGAATTGGAACCGGGTTCCAGGCTCTGAGCTGTCAGTACAGAGCCCGACGCAGGGCTCGAACCCATGAACCGCGAGATCATGACCTGAGCCAAAGTCAGACGCTCGACCGACTGAGCCACCCAGGCGCCCCTTTAGTTGATTTTTAAAATCATGATCTTTGATTTCTTTATTGGTTTTATAATTTTAAAAAAACTAGTTAATAATAAAGTAGAGGGTAATAATAGGAGGTAGTACAGAAGTCCCTCTAGCTCAGAACCATGGGAATGGTTGTAAGTGATCGGTCAAGGCAAGGTGGAAAGAGAACAGGAGAAAAATCTACAAAAAAAATTGCTGGCCATCAACAGGCTGTAAGGGTAGCACAGTTTTGCCCTTGCCCTTTTTTTATTTCCTCTTTCTATTCCCTTCTTTCCGTAGTGTACCCATTGCTCCTCATGCTTGATAACTCAGAGACTGTAAATGTGATAAACCCTAATCCCCACCCCTACCCATGATCCTTTTCTTGCAGCACCTTTGGAATTCAACTCTTCACTTTCTCTCTCTTTCTCCTAATTATCCTAAGTGAAGGCAGAGCTTAATTGTTGTAAACAGTTTGTGTATAATTTAATCAGTAGATGGTACTAACGGGTAAAGAATTCATTCATTTACTCAACAAACATGTAACATGGACTGTGTATCTACTATGCATGACTCACTGTCTAGAGAATAGGCATTTCTACCTGGGAAAAGCAGTTGTTTGGGATTAGGAAAGAGAAGGTGTGTAAGGTGTTACAAGATATTCCAGGTAGAGGGAGCAACGCTGTCAAGATTTGATGATGTGAAATCCCATGACCTTTAAGAGAAACTGGACATTGTTTGGTATGACTAGAGGATGGAATATGAAGAGAGAGCACAGTGAGAAATGAGGCAAAGAGATACAAGGGAGGTATCAGCAGGATAATTATATATTAGATGAGCTTGCCTCTCTGCAGAATGTTTGGTATCCATGTCTTTTCCCCATTAAATGCCAGAAGTACTCCCCCCCAACTATTATAATAATCAAAACATTATACCACAAATACACCTTTCTAAACATTCCTAAAGGAATCCCTCCCTGGTTGAGAACTACTGGGGCTTGATAAAAGATGACTATTTAGGTAAGAAATAACAAGTGTTGGTGAGGATGTAGAGAAAAATGAACACTTGTGCACTGTTGATGGGAACATAAATTGGTGCAGCCACTGTGGAAAACAGTATGGAATTTCCTCAAAAAATTAAAAATGGAAATACCACATGATCTGATAATTCCACTACTGGGTATTTACACAAAGAAAACTAAAACACTAATTCAAAAAGATATATATATATACCTCTATGTTTATTGCAGCATTACTTATAATAGCCAACATATAGAGGCAACCTAAGTGTCCTTTGATAGACAAATGGATAAAGAAGATGTGGTATAATATATACAATGGAATATTACGTGATCACAAAAAGGATGAGATCTTGCCATTTGCAACAACATGGATGAAACTAGAGAGCATTATGCTAAATGAAATAAGTCAGACCAAGAAAGATGAATACCATACGATTTCACTTATATGTGAAATCTAAAAAAAGAAAAAATGAAACAAGCAAAAAGCAGTATCAGACCTATTAATACAGAGAACAAACTGAAGGATGCCAGAGGGAAAGGGGTTGAGGAGATGGGCAGAATGGGTAAAAAGGAGTGGGAGATATAGAATTCCAGTTACAGAATGAATGAGTCATGGGAATAAAAGGTACAGCATAGAAAATATAGTCAATGATATTGCAATAGCATTGTATGGTGATAGATAGTAGCTACACTTGGGTTGAGCACAGTATAATGTATAGAGAAGTTGAATCATTATGTTTTATACCTGAAACTAATGTAACATTGGGTGTCAACTATACTCAAATAAAAAGAATTTTTAATGAGGACCTTTTATGCCCTGCTAATGAGTTTGGACTTAATGAGTAGGGCCTGAGCTTCTCAAACTATAGTAAGATAATGATGTGCAAACGGATACTTGAATTCCTAAGATAAACATGGCTAATTTTGAGGGATCAATTTTATCTGAAAACTTTTTAAATGAATGGAAATATGGTAATATAAATTTTACATTAAACACAGATATAATGTGGAATAGAATGCTAGATGATTATGAATTACTAAGGTAAAAGAAGGGAAATTTTATACTTGCACTAACTATACTCCAAACTTCTGGGGATATTTCAGGTAGAAAGTTAGAGAAACAATGGAAATTATTAGCCAATGAGTGTGGGAAACAAGGGAAAAGTATGATCAGATTTTCATTTTAGAAAGATCACTTTATCTGCAATTGGAGAATACATTGGAAGAAGAGAAAACATGCAGCCAGACCAGTTGAGAGTAAAAATGGTAAGTTATGGAGAGAAGGGATGGAAATGAAAGATATTTAGAAAGTAGAATTCACATGACCTAATGAATGAATGGATATGGAAAATGAAAGAAAGCAAGCTATTGATAGTGCCAACCATGTTTCTGCCTTGAGTAGCTAGTTAAGATAGAGACATTAAAAGATAAGCATAATTGGGGAAGGAAAGGCAGAAGTTAACTCAAATTTTTGAACATATTGATTTTGAGTTGACTACAGATTTCCAGTGAATATGTCTAGTAGGTAATAGTAAACATGCACTTGCAACTCATGGAAGAAATCTAGTCTGGGAATCTAGCTTTTGAAATTTTAATTATATTGGTGGTGATTAAAGCCATGGGCATGAATCAATTAACCCAAGGAAAGTGAATGGAGTGACAAGAAGAGTTCTAGGGAAAAAAAAACAAACTCTAGGAAACAATGACTTTCAAAGGTTTGGCTGAGGAGGAAGATCCTGTGAAGGAGACTGGGAAAGAGTAATCCTAAAGGTAAGGAAAGAAAATCAAGAAAGAATACTGCCATGGAAGTCAAGAAAGAAGGAAGTTTCTTTTAATATTTTTATTTATTTTTTAAAGGTGGGGAGGGGCAGAGAGAGACACACATACACAGAATCTGCTGACAGCAGAGAGCCCGATGAGGGCTCAAACTCATGAACTGTGAGATCATGGCCTGAGCCAGTCAGACACTTAACCGACTGAGCCACTCAGGCACCCCAAGAAAGAAGGAAGCTTTAAGTAGAAGAGGGTGACCAACAGTATCAGGTGACAGAGAAAATAAAGTCAGGTAGTGATGAGATGTGTAAATGAAATTTGACAGCTAAGAAAACAAGTTTAAGTAGTTTCAGCCAGATTGCAACAGGTTGTAATGGGTTGAGAATGCTTACTGCAGTGAGATAATTAAATGCATAGTATGATACCTGGAGATGTTTTTGAGGGTTTTTTTTATTTGTGTTATTATTGTTATTAGAATAAGGCTTGACCATCTTTAAATACTGAGAGGAAGGAACTAGATGACTGGGAATGATTGAAAGTAGATTTGAGCAAAAGGAAAATTAGTGAAGATCTCAGAACATATATGAGGTGATATCCATTTCACAGAAGGGAGAAAGACAAGGATGGGTCTAGATGTACGGATATTTGTCACTATGTCAAGGCAGAATGTTTGGTATGCTCCCTGTCCCAGATGGTTTCTATTATCTTGGTGATAGAGAAACAAAGTAACTTGCTGTAAGAGTAAGTGGTAGATGGAGTGGAAAAGGAGTCTGAGAAGAGAGGTTGAAGTTTGAAATAGGCAGTAAAGGGATGGGAAATGTTACTAACTGAGAAGTATGGAGGGACTTCCGGGTAGTGTTGTGGTTCCAGCTGCCAAAGACCAAGCTTTTATAGGAACCCCAGTGTGGTTGTGTGATTCTTTCTTTCTAGTATAAGCAACTTGGACATAGAAGGAGAGATACGATGGCCTGAAAATACAACATTGTTCAATGAATAAAATTTGGTGACTGCTGGGGAGCAATGAAGTCTCATACCCAACCTATTTTCTGACAATTAAAAATGATATGGTTCACTGTCTGTTCTTCTGTGCTCAGCACGTAACTATACCATTTTTGGCAGTGCCAACCACATTCCAGATAGATGTTAGTAAAGGCTGGAATAAGCAAATTTGGCTATATTCAACACCTGGACTGCAGTCTGCTTCCATCTGTGACAAAGTAGGTATTGTCACTATTTATGACTACCTCAGCTACATCATCTGCATGTGTGATTCCACTCACGAAAAAATTCAACAGCGAGGGAAACAAAGCAAAAATGAACTATTGGGACTTCATCAAAATAAAAATCTTCTCCATAGCAAAGGAAACAATTGATAAAACTAAAAGGCAGACTACAGAATGAGACAAGATATTTGCAAATGACACATCTGATAAAGAGTATCCACAATATGTAAAGAACTTATGAAACTCAACACCCAAAAAAACAAATAATCCAGTTAAGAAATGGCAGAAGCCATGAGTGGACATTTTTCCAAAGAAGACATCCAGATGGCTAACAGATACATGAAAAGATGCTCAACATCACTTATCATCAGGGAAATACAAATGAAAACCATGATGAGATACCACCTCACACCTGTCGAACGGCTAAAATTAACAACACAAGAAACAACAGGTATTGGTGAGGATGCCGAGAAAGGGGAACCCTATTGCACTATTTGTGGGAATGCAAACTGCTGCAGCCACTCTGGAAAACAGTATGGAGGTTCCTCAAAAGTTTAAAAATAGAACTACCCTATGATCCAGCAATTGCACTTCTAGGTATTTATCCAACTGATACAAAAATTCAGATTTGAAGGGGCATATGCACCCCAATCTTTATAGCAACATTATTGACAGTAGCCAAGCTATGTAAAGAGCCCAAATGTCCATCAACTATGTCAACAATAGTATATATATATATATATATATATACGTATATATGTATATATATATATATAAAACATCTTCTTTATCCATTCATATATATATATATATATATATGTATAATGGAATATTACTCAGCCATCAAAAAGAATGAAATCTTGCCATTTGCAATGATATGGAGGAAGCTAGAGTGTTATGCTAAGCAGGATAAGTCAGTCAGAGAAAGACAAATACCATATGATTTCATTAATATGTGGAATTTAAGAAAGAAAACAGATGAACATAGGGGAGGTGGGAAAAGAGGGAAACAAACTAAAAGAAACTCTTAACAATAGAGAACAAACTGAGGGTTGTTGGAGGGACATGGATGGGGGATGAGCTAGATAGGTGATGGGTATTAAAGAAGGCACTTTTTATGATGCGCACTGGGTATTGTATGTAAGTGATGAGTCACTGAATTCTACTCCTGAAATCAATATTGCACTGTATGTTAACTAACTCAAATTTAAGTAAAAATTTGAGGAGAAGAAAAAAATATACAAAACTCAACAATAAGAAAAAGAAGAGATTTAGCAGCAGTGTAAATACTGATAAAGGGAAGCTTGTCAACAATAGTAAGCCCATCTCCATATTCGAAGAATAAGGTATTACTAACATCAAATGGAACAATGCTGGTGTTGAATATGTTGTGGAGTCCACTAGTCTCTTCCCGTTATTAGAGAAGGCTGGAGCTCACTTAGGGTTGGAGGCTCCTTATCTCTTCCCCTTTCTCAGATATCTCCATGTTTGGGAAGGAAGGGAATCATGAGAAGTATGATCACTGCCTCACGATTATCAGCATTGCTTCCTGCTCCATGAACTGCTTGGCACTCTGGTCAAGATTATTTATCCATGTCAACTTTGAGATCATGGAAAGACTTATGATCACAGTTTACACCATCACTTCCACCATAAAAAATATGGATTTCCCCTCTAGAAAACTGTGGCATGTTGGTCATGGTACTTCTCAGATCATCATCTCTGCAAACATTGACACTGCCAAGACTGTGGGCAAAGTCATTCCTGAGCTGAATGGGAGTTTCACTGGCACAGTCTTCTGTGTTTTTATCCCCATGTCTTCCATTAATCTGACCTACACTCTGAAAAAAGATGACACATATGGTGACATCAAGAAGGTGTTAAATCAGGCATTGGACGGCCCCTTGAAGGATATCCTGGCATATGCAGAGGACCAGGTTGTCTCCTGTGAGTTTAATAGTGACACCTATTCCTCCAGCTTTGATGTCTGGACCAGTATTGCCCTTAATGACAATGTTGTCAAGCTTATTTACTTATATGAAAATAAATTTGACTATAGAAACTACATTATGGACTTCATGGTTCACATGGCTTATAAGGACTAAAAGCCCTGAACCAGTACTCCCACTAACAGCACAAAAGGAAGAGAGAGGTCCTCATTTCTGGGAAGTCCTATCTCAGATATACCCTTAAGACATTGAGTATTTTCATCCTCAACATGATTCCCATCCCATATCCCCTAGAAGGATACCATCAACATAGTACCCTATACCCATCAGGGAAAAAATAAGGTGGTTTGCTGTGAACAAAATTTTGAAGCCAACTGCCAGCCAAAGAGTATGAGGCATTGCAGATAATAACTTTAGTACAGACATCATTTGGACATGGAGTAGAAATGGGCTGCAGCTCATAGTCTCTAGGTATGGGCATGGCTGTTTAGGCCCTGTGGAATATACTGAGACATTTGCCCGTTTTCTTCTTTGTGTCATTCTATGATGTATTTTTTTGCTCTACTGACCTACTCATAAGGGTTAAAGCTGGTTGTATGTGTCTCTTTAGCCACTAGCACCCCTATAGCTGTGACACTATCATGAGTACCACCTTTTAACCCAGGAAACCATGATATATGTCATGAAATACAAAACATAGTTACTCTAACCCCCTTAACAGAGGCAATTGCCCCATTTAGACAGAGGGAGGATATTTCCTATGTGGGCTTTCTGTGTGATAGGGGAGGCTCTTTGTGAATATGTGCATAGAGGCAGGGCTTTTTGTGAATATGTGGGCTCCAAGGGTGGTCTTGAGGCCTGGGAATCCTCAGACCATATTTCTGTCCATTCTTTTATTTGTGCATCCATTAAGAAAGATCTTAGGGGCGCCTGGGTGGCTCAGCCGGTTAAGCGTCCAACTTCGGCCCAGGTCATGATCTCACAGTCCATGAGTTCAAGCCCCGCATCGGGCTCTGTGCTGACAGCTCAGAGCCTGGAGCCTGCTTCAGATTCTGTGTCTCCCTCTCTCTCTGACCCTCCCCCATTCATGCTCTGTCTCTCTCTGTCTCAAAAATAAATAAACATTAAAAAAAAATTAAAAAAAAAGAAAAGATCTTAGTATTACCTAAGAATAGCTGTTCCTCAGCCTCTCCTGAGGCATTAGCTCTGTGGGAGATCTATAGCCATGTGCAGAAATTTTCCCCAAATAGAATTTAGGGGACCCCATGATTATAAAATGGCAACATGAAAACTGTGGATCTCATGTAAAGGTTGTAGAGTTAGTTATTCTGTTCATGTGCTCTGTGTGTGATGAAGAAGATCCTTAAGTCCTCAAATAAGTCCCCATTGAATTATGCCACCAGGCTCTGTTCCTTTGGGTTAAGCATGTGTCCGTCTGTCTGCATCCCTCGCCCCCCATTCTCTCTCTCTCTCTCTCTCTCTGTCTCTCTCTCTCTCTCTCTCTATCTCTATCTCTTTCTCTCATTGGGGAAAATGCTCCTTAAAAACATACAGCTAGCACAAAAAGGAGAGTAAGTAGGAGTGCTGGAACCTTGGGAGAGAGCCAGAAAATTTAAATTTGGGCTGATGAGGTCAAAGCTACCAAGTCTGGGAAGAGATGGTTCAAGAGCTTGCTTGCTTGCTCTCTGTACTCAATGTGAGAGATTAGGCCAGGAAGCATCTGTCAAACCCAAGAAAGCATAGAACCACAAGTGTCCTTATCCTTGTCTTTTCAGAATGAAGCTTGATATTTGCTCAACATGAAGCATCTTAGTACATAAAAATAAGTAATTTGGGACTCCTCTTTTAGGGAAGAAGATAAGACCTAAATAAGCCATGGGCTCATCCTGCCCTGAACTTCAAGTATATCTGAGCTTTTAGCACAGTGAAATGGGGAAAGCTGAAATGGGGAAAGTGAAAGGAGAGTAAGGGAAGGGAGTGGAGATCATATGTTGTTAATTAGAAAAGAAGGAATGAGAAGAATGCATCACTTTAGCTTAAGTTCTCCTTGTAGGTTGATGACAAGCCACATGTAAAGTTTAAGATGAGAATTTTCAAACTCATCCTTCTGCCCCACTGGAGCAGCTCCAGCTATATGGTAAAGAAGCAGATGTGGCAAAAGAACAGGATGTTTCAGGCTTTGAGTTTCAAAGGGCCAAACAGAAGTGGAGATTTGGTCCTTTGGTCTTCCAAACACTGAAAATTGAAGGGTTTGTGGCTCTCTGGGGCTGTATTTCTCAGCGTGAGTAGAGGCCCTGTTTTTTCAGGTGTGACTATAGGAGAAAAAAAAGAGAAATCAGGTTGGGTAGGCCCTGTGAGGGAAGAAAATGGGCTTTCTCAGGTACAATTGTAGAGATAAGATGCCATTCCTGGATCTGCCAAGAATCATTGGGTATTTCACTGAAATTGCTACTCAGGACTCCCAGATGGGACAATCTGCAAGTCTCCAAAGAGAAAATGTCTTCCCTGGATAGAAAGCTGCTAGATAGCTAGATCTCCTCTAGATATAAAGAAGAAGGAAGACCCTTGACTGGATATGCCTTTGCCTAGGGAGAATATAAGGAATTTTAATGACTTCCTGTGCAGTCTTGAGGGGCCTTGGGTAGCCAGTATAAACAGGAGGCATTTCAGTTGATTGGATTTATGTTTCTGAAATCAGGAAACAGGCCAACACGGGCCTCTGTTTAGCTCCGTTCCATGGGTTTGGAAGTTGGAATGCAAGGAGATGCCGCCTCAGATTTCATCCTGTAATCAGTGACCACTCTACCTTTTTGACTTTTATCGAGCTACTTAAAAAAATTATTATTATTTAAAAAATCATATATATACATACACATATATATACG
>NC_064817.1:85399383-85405786 GCF_023721935.1 Panthera uncia
TATATATATATATATATATATATATATATATATATATATACATATATATATGGTATATAGTTGCCTCTGTGGTGACATTGGTGATTGAAAGAAAGTCTGGCTTCCATGGGTGGAATGACTGAGTCACAAAAGGATCTCCCTCAATCCCGGAACAATATTTCTGTAAGGTACAGTGATTGGACCGTCTGATCTTGAACATC
This sequence comes from Panthera uncia, assembly GCF_023721935.1. Taxonomy (NCBI): domain Eukaryota; kingdom Metazoa; phylum Chordata; class Mammalia; order Carnivora; family Felidae; genus Panthera; species Panthera uncia. The sequence goes on from NC_064817.1 coordinate 85,399,584, forward strand.
CATTACAGAAGATCCCTTATGTAAGAAACACAAAGGGCATCCTGGAGCTTCCATTCCCCATTTCTGACCAAGTCTCTAGAGTCTAGACCACTTTCTCCTACACTCATTTCTCCTTGTCTTGTGCAAAGAACTTAACACTTAAATTGACCTTGGATTCCAACTTGGGCTTTGCCACCAGCTAGCTGTATAAACTAAACAGTTCACTAAATAAGAAGAGCCACCATTGATTGAATGTTTACTTACTATGTCAGCCCTATGCTAAGTGCCTTGTGTAGATTATCACATTTCATCCCCATAATAACCCTGAAAGGTAGAGACTATTTTTATACTCACTTGAGGTAGATATTGTTCCTCAGTTGAGAAAATTCAAGTTTAGTAGTTGACTCAAGGTCAATGGCTAATCAGTGGCAAAGTCCAAACTGGAATTCAGAACTGTCTCCAAAAGCCCATGGTCATAAACACTACAGTAAACTGCTTCCACCCCCATAAATACTGTACTGTTTGTGTCCTGGGTCCTTGTAAAATAGAAATAATACCATGAATAATGCCTAGCCTGCCTTCTTTATAGGGAAGTTTCAAGGATAAATTGAGAGCATAGCTATTTCATTCCATGAACATTTATTGAGTGTTATGGGTGAGCCATTGTTCTAGGGTTTGGGTATTCAAAAGTAAATAAGATGAGGTTCCTTCACTCTACAAGATTATCATCTGGATATGAAACTGCCTTGAAAAACATAAAGCACTGTACAAGTGCCAGGTTCCTATGATATCGTTTATTGCATGTACAGTGAAGGGAAACTAATAGTCATAGGTACACCACAAGCTAAGGTAAAAATTCCACATGGCTTTCAGCTGCTCCCTATAAAACTTGGCAACCAGCTGTTGCCAATCCCCATTGAGAATGAAAGGAGAGGAAATAGGCAATAATTTGAAATGTGACCATAATGTAATGTGACTGCTGCTTTTTCACAAACATATTAGGACATGCACATCCAAAGGAGTGATGTCCTCTTCAGACTAGCACCCTGGGAGGATAAATCCCTGTACATTTACTACAATGATGTTGCCATTGTTCAAAATGTTTTTTGGAACTCCTCTTTAACAAGTGAGTTCGGAGCCTGCAGCACATTCTTTTGAATATACTCAGTGGTGATAAATCTTTGTCCTTTGAGGGTGGATTTGATTTTAACAAACAGCCAAAAGTCACTCAGAGCTAAGTCTGGAGGGTAAGGTGGGTTATCAAGCTCAGTAATCGAATGTTTAATTAAAAAACAACCCACTCCCTCTCTTTTCCATTCCTTTCCCTGCCCAACTTCTTCCCACATGCCACTGTCTCCATCTCTCCTGCCCTGCCCTCCCTTACTTTTTTTTTCATGGTTCATAACCTAGTGCAAACAGAGGTTAAATGACTATTGCCAAGATTAAAAGATTAGGTAAAAGGCAAGCTAACATTAGATTCTATGTCCCCTGCAAATCACAGCATGAGAAACCAGCTAACAGAGAAACTTGATGACAAAGGGACCTAATTAATGGAAATGGATGCACAAAGAACCAGGGGTTCTTCATCCCTGAAGGTCTTTCCAAATCCTTCACAGATGACATTATTAAGTATGGTGCTGAATGATGGCAGCAAGAATTCCCTGTGATTTGGTACTTCTCTCCAGACAAATCCAACTGGGAATCAGCCAATACCTCTGAAAAACAACTTTCAAAATAGGGTATACGTTGGGGCACCTGGGTGGCTCAGTTAGTTGAGCATCTGACTTTGGCTTAGGTCATGATCTCATGGTTCGTGGGTTCAAGCCCCACATTGGGCTCAGTGCTGACACCGTGGAGCCTGGACCCTGCTCCAGATTCTATGTGTCTCCCTCTCTCTCTGCCCCTCCTCCACTCATTCTCTGTCTGTCTCTCTCAAAAATAAACATTAAAAGTAACAAAGAATTGGAAATTTATAAAAAACCCTTAAAAATACAAATAGGATGTAAGTAGAAGGAGATAAGAACTCTTTAATTCTTATCCACTCTGGAAACAAAACAACAGCAAGACTGTAGGAAAGCCACGGCTGTTCCTGAGCAACATTATGAAGGCAGGAAAATATGCATCCTTAGCAACCACTTTTCCAAATCTTTACCCCTCCCCATCACCACCTTTTCCCTATTTCCCTGTTCTCCAGTGAGGGAGAAATGTATCTGACTTGTGCATTCATACTAAAGGGTTTAACAGATCATCTGCATTTTAGAAGAGAGTATCAGAGCTGTGATTATCCCAAAGGAAACGAGATCAGACCAGCAGAGACTTTTGATGCATCAGTGAGGGGGATACTTTTAGGCAAGGCAAGGGTATGCCAAATCACCACAGAGAGACAATATCTACCACTCTTGTGCATAAAGTTATGCCTGTAGTGAGCTCTATTGCAGGATGCTTTCCCTCAAGTGCTGGCCACTGTTTGAAGAGCTGGACTTGGAATTACAGAATTTCAGAACTGCCAAAGCCCCTAGAGAGGAGACCAGTCCCTCATTTTGAAAACTGGAGCCTAGGGTAGGTGTAAGGGAGGAGCAGGGTGAGGAGTGGCCTACTCCCAGATCACACAAGGAATTGCATGTCCCCATGTTGGAGCTAGAGCCCAGGTCCCTGGCTTCCCACTACACCAGAGCACACTGCAGTGAACACTTGAGCTTTCTTGGGCCTCTTCTGACCAACAGTTATTTGCAGAAATGCCCAGATCCTCATTCAGTGTACCTTCAAGGCTTTTTGAAGTGAGCCACAGTTCTCATGCTAGTTACCTCTGGCTATTGATACAAGAAACTGTTGTGTTTCTCCAGGGGAAAAGGGAGTGACAGAAATATCAAAATACTGTGCTCTTCCCAGAGAACCAATAGCTTCTCTCTTTTGAGGACAAGCAATCCTATTGGGAACTCAGGAACATTGCTTTTGAGCCCAGGCAGCCAGCATCTCTTCCACAGCAATTCAAGTTTGTATTTGCTGTTGAATCCCCAAGATGAACTATTGGAGAAAGTATTCTACCAATTATGTTTCCATGGGGCCCAGAGCACATGGTCTTGATTAGAATGAGCAAGAGCAAAGCAGATTTCCCCCTGTGAAGGTCTGAAAGCAACTTGAAATTTAGCCAATATTGTTCTAGCAGCCAATGCCTGGCTTCCAGCTGCTGCTTGGTAAAATTTCCAAGCTCAAGGAGATGATACCTGGCAGAGTAAGTGGAGGTACAGAAGGCTAAGCTAGGGAGGAAGAGAACCACAGGAGGACTGTAGTTAGAAGTGTTATGTTATGACTTTCCCCTGCCCCTCTGTCCCTCTGTCCCTACTCCAGACCCCAACACACCCAAGCAGAGCTGATTGCCAACCCATCACAGTATGGGGGCTACATGGCAAGACTCATTGGATACTAGGTCAATTCCTACCTCTTATAAAAAATCTTCCCAAACTATGCTATTTCACCAGAAAGCCTCCATGGCCTCTCAGTTCTTTCAGTAAGAATGCAGTTGCCCACAATTGAGTACATCTCTCCATCATTACATCCAGTTTTACAGTATCCAGCGGGTATGCTAATTTCTTCCTCCTAGCTATATTATGAGATTCTTGAGATCAGAACATTCCTTCTCCTCCTTTGCATAACCCACAGTGCCTCATTCAGTTAAGGCCTCATAGGTGATTGACCACAGAGGAGTCTGGACAGGGCAGAAGCACAAATGGTCCCTTTAGCTTTTGCTGGCCTTTTCCATCCAGGTTGCCACCCTGACCTGCAATATTCTGAGCAGGAAGAACTGCAGGAAAGGTCAGCCCCTGAAGAAGCCACTAGAAAAAAGGTAACTTAAGGATAGGTGAGTGCTTTAGCAGGACATGACAGTGAGGGCAGGCAAGTTTGGTACAGGGCAGGGAGAAGGACATAATGAGGAAGAACCTAACCCCCTATTTTCATCTAGAGTTTACCTTGCCTGGAGGAAAATCTGTGAGTGAGAAGAGGAGTTACAAAGAACCTGACTTCTTTAATCCAGATGTGAGCACCATAGCTCTAATTTGGGTACATCTGGGAGTCCAAGCTTTGCTGCTGTAGCAGTTTGTGTGTGTGTGAAGGGGGTGTGCTGAGGAGAGGAAGTTAGAAAAGCCAAGAACCCTATGGATGAGTGTGTGAGCATGTGTCTATATATTTGCACTTTCTTGTATTTTTCACACTGTGTCCCAGCTTGGATGCTACTAGAGAAACTGTCTTTGCCACATCTTCTCTGAAATGTCACTAACAGGTCCCAATCTACAGAGCTTCCACCACCAATAAGATTGCATGAGAATAATCCATTGACTGCCACATGCTAAGTGGAAACATGACCTATCAATCAACTAAGAATCAGTTTTTCCTCAAGGATGCAGAGCATTAGTAGAAAGGGAGCCCCAAACTAGATGCAGAGAACTGAAAATAACACCTTTACAGACAAGCTGGAGAAAAAGATTGGTTTCTGGTTTGGTTTTTCTTTAGTTGTGCCAGAAATCTCTAAAGTACCCAGGAAATTAAGAAGTGCTCTGACTCTTGAGGATTCCTGCAGGACTTCCCAGAAATAATAAGAGCAAAAATGATTTTGAATGTTTTCGGGGCAAGTGTCACACACTTCAGCGGGATTTCTTTGCTGGCTCTTATTAGCCCTGCCTGTTGAGGCCAGCAACCTATGTCATTCCCTCAGGCTGGGGCTCTGAGCGGTCCAAAGTGCAACCAGATTCTCTGTCAAGCAGAGAGGGCGACCTGATCTTGAAGGTTTATCTCCTTTATATATACCCCATAGCACCTCACACGAGACAGACCACTCATTACTACCTACATCACCACCTGCAAACCAAGAAGTAATGAGCTTGTAGCAACACAAGGAATACAAGTCATACAAAAGAGAACATTTACAAACATTAATTAAGTTAATTTCTCAAGAATTCTTTAAAATAAGGGTGCTGTGGCATCTGCCGGGGGTGGCTTAAATGTGACTCTGATTCTTTTTTTTTTTATATATATATTTTTTAATATATGAAATTTACTGTCAAATTGGTTTCCATACAACACCCAGTGCTCATCCCAAAAGGTGCCCTCCTCAATACCCATCACCCACCCTGCCCTCCCTCCCACCCCCCATCAACCCTCAGTTTGTTCTCAGTTTTTAACAGTCTCTTATGCTTTGGCTCTCTCCCACTCTAACCTCTTTTTTTTTTTCCTTCCCCTCCCCCATGGGTTTCTGTTACGTTTCTCAGGATCCACATAAGAGTGAAACCATATGGTATCTGTCTTTCTCTGTATGGCTAATTTCACTTAGCATCACACTCTCCAGTTCCATCCATGTTGCTACAAAAGGCCATATTTCATTTTTTCTCATTGCCACGTAGTATTCCATTGTGTATATAAACCACAATTTCTTTATCCATTCATCAGTTGATGGACATTTAGGCTCTTTCCATAATTTGGCTATTGTTGAGAGTGCTGCTATAAACATTGGGGTACAAGTGCCCCTATGCATCAGTACTCCTGTATCCCTTGGATAAATTCCTAGCAGTGCTATTGCTGGTCATAGGGTAGGTCTATTTTTAATTTTCTGAGGAACCTCCACACTGCTTTCCAGAGCGGCTGTACCAATTTGCATTCCCACCAACAGTGCAAGAGGGTTCCTGTTTCTCCACATCCTCTCCGGCATCTGTAGTCTCCTGATTTGTTCATTTTGGCCACTCTGACTGGCGTGAGGTGATATCTGAGTGTGGTTTTGATTTGTATTTCCCTGATAAGGAGCGACGTTGAACATCTTTTCATGTGCCTGTTGGCCATCCGGATGTCTTCTTTAGAGAAGTGTCTATTCATGTTTTCTGCCCATTTCTTCACTGGGTTATTTGTTTTTGGGGTGTGGAGTTTGATGAGCTCTTTATAGATTTTGGATACTAGCCCTTTGTCCGATGTGTCATTTGCAAATATCTTTTCCCATTCCGTTGGTTGCCTTTTAGTTTTGTTGGTTGTTTCCTTTGCTGTGCAGAAGCTTTTTATCTTCATAAGGTCCCAGTAATTCACTTTTGCTTTTAATTCCCTTGCCTTTGGGGATGTGCCGAGTAAAAGATTGCTACGGCTGAGGTCAGAGAGGTCTTTTCCTGCTTTCTCCTCTAAGGTTTTGATGGTTTCCTGTCTCACATTCAGGTCCTTTATCCATTTTGAGTTTATTTTTGTGAATG
>NC_064817.1:85710786-85820941 GCF_023721935.1 Panthera uncia
TTTCTGCGGTAATGCTATGCATTATCTCCAGTCCCCCAAAGTGGAACAATACAATCATAAAGTCATTTACTAAGTGTCCATTTTGTGCTCAAAATTGCACCCGTGGCCTGGGAGGAGGAGGAGTCAGAAAGAGGTCCGAAGTAGTGTAAGTCCCGGCCTTCGCTCATTACCAGTTACCGCTAATGAGGCCATCTGCACACAAGACAGAGCCAGTGTTTTTCAAATGTTTTGGAGGGAGAGGGGCGGCGAAACAAACCACTCCTTTGAATAAAAACTCCTGCCAACGTCCCACACATGCAAGCAAAGTGGAACTGCTCTGGCTGAACCCAGGGGTGAAGGTCCCACCCCGGACTTCCTGGAAGCCTGCTCCCAAAGTGCCCACCGAAGCATTTCCAGTGAAAAGCCTGCTGGAAACACCTAAGTGCTGTGGCATGCGGTACTAACAATGCGACAGACATCGTGAGGAAGTGCAAAATGGCCAGCAGTAACTAAAGGGAGCTCTGTGAAGAGTAGACTTTTAAAGTGGACCTGATGTTGGGGATCTGGAAAATTAAGGAGAAAGAATGGAGAGCATTCCGGGCAGGGAAACCACATGGCAAGATGCAGAGGTAGGAGTGAAAGAGCTTTGGGAGAGTGGGAGTGCCCATAAGGACACTAGACTGACTGGGGCATAGAGTAAGTACATGTTGGCTAAATAGGCTACGGGTAGTGCAGGATCTGACAAATCAGACCAAGTAATTTTGATCTGATTGAATCAGACAGAAAACTGGGGGCCTCTGCAGGTCAGAAAGAGAGTGCCAATTGGAAAGGAATGGCAGAACCGGCCTCAGGGATGATTATAACTCACAGGGAGCTTGCCTTCAGCTGAGAAAGCTATTTTGGTGAGTGGAAGAATATTTCAGCGATAAAAATTAAAATAATAGTTCACTTTGGGACACCTGGGTGGCTCAGTCGGTTAAGCATCTGACTTTGGCTCAGGTCACGTTCTCACAGCTTGTGGGTTTGAGCCCGTGTCGGGCTCTGTGCTGATAGCTCAGAGCCTGGAGCCTGATTCGGATTCTGGGTCTACCTCTCTCTCTGCCCCTCCCTCGCTCATGCTCTGTCTTTCTATCTCTGTCAAAAATAAATAAACATTAAAAAATTTTAAATAATAGTTCACTTTAAGGAGACAAATTGAATGAAGCCCATCCTTCTGCAACTCTGGTGGAACCTATTGAACCCAGGACAGTTGTTTGTTTTAACACCAATTACCATAAAGTGGTTACCTTAATCCTGCCTCCACTTTAGTTTATGCCCTGCAACCTAGTGGGGCAAGATGAGCAAGAAACTACAGGAACAAAGACCTGGGTTTCAGTCCCTATCTCTGTCACCAAGTGGCTGTGGAAGCTTGAGCCGAACAAGCTATCTGAGCTTAAAATCAAACTAGATCGGTAGCCCTTAACTTCTTAGAGGTGATGGACCCTTTTGAGAATCCAACTGCGACCTATAAACCCAAGATATGCAAAAGGGTCTATGTGATTTTAGGGGGTTTGTGAGTTCCCTAAAATCCATCCATAAACCCCAAAGGGTGACACCAACTCTGAACTAAGAACTGCTGGCTTATATGATTTCCTGGGGTCCTTCCGACTTTAAATTTGGGGATTTACCCTACCTAGAAATTGCTGCCTTGGTCTGACAAGTCGGGTCATTCATCTCTTCAAAACAAGTTATGTCAAGTGTCCATCATGGTGTCTGGTCCTCAATATGCAGGATCCCCTCTAACAATCCTCCATCATTCATTTCACAATGACTCAAATCCACAATCATCTTTCCTTTTTCTAACTTCCTACATCACTTGAAATGTCTACCACTCATTTCAATCCTTGATTACGGATATTCTAAACATCTAAGCCCCTAAGTCCACAGCAAGGACCAGTAGTTCTCAACCTGATCAAACCCAACACCTTTTTCTTAGAACAAATATTCTGTAATACTCTCTTATCAATCTTGAAAGGTAGTCATAGATGATAACCCACTTACATACATAATTTTAAAAAATAATTCCTTACTGGTAATAGAAAGGAGTACCAAAAGGAAATTAATTCAAGACACAACAATACTTACTTCGATACATAAATTGTCAGAGACAGTACCAGAAGTCCCCCCAAAAAGTCTCTGAATTGATATTATGCCCTAATGAGTACCACCTGACCTTCAATTGAGACATTGTCAGACTTGGGGCTGAAGATATATAGACAGCTTTTGAAGGGTTTATAATCTAATTGTATTAGTTGCATTATACATTTTTATTAATCTTTTACACATATTTGCCTTAAGGCTCAGAAGTAGGGCAATGTCTTTTGCTTAATCCTCGTAATACAGAGACACATTGGTGTAAACACACACACACAACACAACACATACACAGCAGACAAGCCTCAAAGAACATCCAGGTGAGGAGAGCTCTGAGACATCAGTTAGTTCAGGTGTTTTCAAATTCTTTCTGGTGGTGATGAGGGGGGCCTGGGTCATCTACTGGAATAAAATCTTATATGAACATGAAAATACAAAGGTAGATAGATATAGATAGATAGATAGATAGATAGATAGATAAAAGGAAAACGCAGAGCTGCTTTGGGAGGGGAGGACTGACAGCCCCTGACAGGACTCCTTGGAACCCCCAGTTCAGCTGAATGTTTGAACCATTGGCGTTTTCAGTGAATGAGTGACAGCTGAGGCCCGTCCCCTGGTCAGTTGCTCATTCAAGCCAGCCTCTGCCCAGCGTCGCCTGTCATCTGAAAATCTTTCCTTGCCAAAGGTTTTCCAGGGTTACATTCAGGTCTATTGATAAATTGATTTCAAGAAAAGAAGAAAACACCTACTCTGTGTAAGTTTTGAGCCCTTAGTACAAAGATGAGTAAAGCACACATGCCTCAATCATTTACATGCATTACACATGTGTTCATATGTATGGTAGGGGGCAGGGAGATCAGTTCACAAATACATAGAAAATGTAGAATGTAATATATCCCATAAGAAGGGTGCCTGGCTGGCTCAGTTGGAAGAGCATACAACTCTTGGTCTTGGGGTCATGAATTCAAGCCCCACATTGGGTGTAGAGATGACTAAAAAAAAACAAATACTAATAAACTTTTTAAAACGTTTGTGTGTGTGTGTGTGTGTGTGTGTGTGTGTGTGTGTGTCTGTGTGTGTGTGTGTGTGTGTACATACACCTCCAGTAAGAACAAAAGGCTAAACATATTCAAGGGGGGGAACTGCATCAGTTTTGGGGGAAAAAGAGATGAAGGAGGAAGTAGAACCAGCTGGAAAGATTTCACAAAAACCATAGTAGTTGAGATAGGTAGGTTTTCAAAAGGAAAAGAAAAAGAGTGGAGAATGAGGACAGTCCTATCAGAGAGAACAAATGGATGAGCAAATGGACGGAAGCAGAACAGCGCAGGATGGAGGTGAGAACCGGCCAGTAGGGTAGCAGGTGCCTGATGCTTTCCATGTAAGATCCTGCTCCACTTTGGGGATCTAAGTCAATGAGAAAACTGCATTTTTTCAGAGCCAACTTCACTAGCATGTAGCTCTACTGTAAGAGTCACATGCGTATGATGGTTTAGCAACTCAAGATTCACCCCCTGGCTATCGCATTACGGGGATATGTCCTCTGCAGAAGAGAAAGGCTGAGTTCCTGGGCGGTAAATGGGTTAAACCGAGGTGGGAGATCTGGGTCTGACCTCGTATGTGCTATGAAGTGTGACTCTGAACAGGTAATATGACCTCTCACAAGCTCTGTATCTCTGTCTAAGCTCATGTATAAAACAGGAATACTGCTTGTGCTATTTGGTGGCATTGTTGGGAGAATCCTTCCCCATGGCCAGCTTACATTCCATGGGCAATAATAATCAGTCTCTGGAATACCCTCTTGAGTTTCTGGCCCCTCTCCCATTTTGTTGTACTTCTTCAGCTAAACTACACCTGGGCTGAATCCAATCCTCCACTGAAGTGTGCACGTGCACCCATGCAGCTGAATTTGGCTAGAAAAAAACCGGACGTGCTGAGCATCCCCCCTTCACCCCTATTTGAGAAGGACCTGGTGGTGCTGCTCCACTGACTCTTCCCTCACCCACCCCGTTAATTTTCCCTGCTTGACTGAATCGTTCCCATAAGCATCGTAACAGGCTATTACCTCTGTCACTTTAAAAACCATTCCCTCTCTCGGAAGCTCTTCTCTGGCCCCAGCCCCCTTTCTTTTCTTCGGGACTCCTTGAGAGTTGCCTACACTTTTCATCTCCCAGTCCTTTCCCCCTATTTCCTCTGGAACCTACTACTCAGGCTTTTACACACTACCACTCCACAAAAGTGCTCTGATCGAGGGCCCCAATGACTTCCATGCCATCACATCCCAAGGTCAGTTAAGGCTCCCACTTCTCCCTTGATTCATCAACAGACTTTGACACAGTTGCCCCCTCTGTTCCTCACTGAAACGACTTCACTTGGCTTCCAGGAGACCACAGTTCTTCCAGTTTTCTCCTGACTTCTCTCGCTGTTCCTTCTCAGTCTTCTTTGCTGCTTCTTCCTCATCTCCCTGACTTCTAAATGCAACAGTCCTCAGTCCCTGCCCCTCCTCTTGTCTTTCTCTCCACCCATGCCATGGGGATCCCATTTAGTCCCACAGCTTCAGATAGCATATATATATACGGTGATGACTTCCAATTTTTTCCCCCTAGCCTGGAGGTCTTCCTTAAACACCAGATTTGTCAATCCAACTTCTTCCTCAACAGATCCCTATCAGTTAAATACCTCAGACTTAATATGGTCCAAGTGGAGCTGCTGATCATCTGGCCTCACACCTGCTCCGCCCAGTCTTGCCCATCTCTGTAATTCCAGTCACTCTGACCAAAAAAAAAAAAAAACCCTTAGAGATTCACTTCCACTCTTCTTTCTCACACATTCCACACCGATCAGCAGCAAATCCTACCAGCTCTGACAAGACACATACCCAGGTGAACTGCTTCCCGCCACTTCCACTGCTACTGTACTGGTTTCAGCCACTATCATTGCACCTGAATAAATGCATTTGCCCATCTGATCTCCCCGCCTCCACTTTTATAACACATTCTAAACTCAGCAGCCAGAATGCTCTGCTGCAAATGTAAGGTTGATTATGTCATTGCTCTGCTCAAAACCTTTCAAAGGATCCCCATAGGACCCCCTCAGTCCTCACTCTACCCAATGAGACTATGTGATCTTTCCCCTATCTCTGAAATTTCTGACTTCCTCTCCTATGCTTTCCCCTGGCTCATTCTGTTATAGTTCTACCTGTTACTTGCTGTTTCTGAAACACATCAGGCATGACCCTGCCTCAGGGCCTTTGTACACACTATTCTCTCTGCCTGGAATGTTCTTCCAAGATACCTGCATAGCTTATTCTCTCATCACCTTTTTGTCTTTACTGAGATACCACCTTCTCCAGCCATCCGAAAATTGCACCCCAACAACCTGCAGTCCCTTTCTCACTCTGTTCTTCTCCTTAGCACTTATCACCAATATGACATATGCTTTCTTCTTCATATTTATTATTGACATCCCCATTAGAACATAAGCTCCATGAGACAGGGTTTACAGTTTGCTGCTGAACCCACAGTGATTACTGTGGTCTTTCCAAGCATTAGCAGTTCAATAAATTCGTTGACTGAAAATAAGAATATACATGGAACTACTCTAAAATAATAAAGTAAAAATGTATGCAAGGACCACAGCCTGAAGACCACCAACCTTAGTCATCTTTAAAAAAGAAAATCACTCTCTATGTCAAGAATAAATAAAACATTTTAAAAAAGAAGAAAAAGAAAATCAGGGGGGTGCCTGGATAGCTCAGGTAATTAAGCTTCCAACTTTGTCTCAGGTCATGATCTCACAGTTTGTTGAGTCAAGCCCTGCATCAGGCTCTGTGCTGACACCTGGCAGCCTGGAGCCTGCTTCAGATTCTGTGTCTCCCTCTCTCTCTGCCCCTTCCCCCCTCACATATTCTCTCTCTCTCTCTCTCTCTCTCTCTCTCTCTCTCTCATAAATAAACATTTAAAAAAATTTTAAATCACTTGTCCATGCCAACATTCTATGAGAGGGTATCCTGTTAAAATCTGTGCTAATTATAATAAATTTGAACATGTTCTTAGTCACTTAATAGAAAATATGGGGACGCTTGGGTGGCTCAGTTAAGCATCCAACTCTTGATTTCAGCTCAGGTCATGATCTGACTGTCATGAAATCAAGCCCTGCATCAGGCTCCATGCTAGGTGTTGAGCCTACTTAAGATTCTCTCTCCCTCTCAAAAAAAAAAAAATGTATAAATCTGCCTGTTGCACAGAAGTGAAAGACTGCTGTTACAAAAGCCTGAAGGCTTGGGGTGTGCCTGGGTGGCTCAGTCGGTTAGGCGTCCAACTTTAGCTCAGTTTATAATCTCATGGTTCGTGAGTTCGAGCCCCATGTCGGGCTCTGTGCAGACAGCTTAGAGCCTAGAGCCTGCTTTGGATTCTGTATCTCCCTCTCTCTCTGCCCCTCCCCAGCTTGCTCACTTGCTCTCTTTCTCTCTCTCTCTCTCTCTCAAAAATAAATAAAACATTAAAGTTATTTTTTTAAACAATAAGAAATAAATAAAAGCCTGAAGTCTTGGGGCAGCTGGGTGGCTCAGTCAGGTAAGACTCTAGATTTTGGCTCAGATCATGATCTCACAGTTCTTGTGTTCGAGCTAGGCATGGGGCTCCACGCTGGCAGTGTGGAGCCTGCCTGGGATATTCTCTCTCTCTCTCTCTCTCTCTCTCAGCCCCTCCCCAGCTCACTGACTCTAAGGAAATAAACTTAAAAAAAAAAACAAAGAAAAGCATTGAAGGCTACACAATTGGTACTATGTGCTTTTTCACCAATGCCTTTCACAAAGGTTATGCTGTCCTTACATGTATGAAGAGTGATACTGCTGCCCTACCAGAGGACATGAACTCTCAGCTGTGCTTCCTTGAAATCAAGTAATTCACTTGTATGGCAACCAGGAAAGGGAAGGCCATCCTTTTCAGTCACAAAATAATTCACTGTCCCTGCTGATGTTTACCGTTCCACATGGAAATCAGATTAATAACTACATACTGAGCATTTACTATGGGCTAGGCACCATGCTTGATCCTTTAGATGCATTATCTCATTTAATCCTTCAGGAAACCCCTTTGAGGTAGTCCCCTCATTTTACTGATGATGCAACTGTCTCAGAGAGATAATATGCCCAAGGTGACACAGCAAAGCAGGGATTTTGACCCAGGTCTAACAGATTTTAAAGTCTATGCTTTCAGCTATACTGTCTGTGACCCTGATCATACTGGTATAATCCAAATAGGTGAGAGTGACAAACCTTGTGTATGAAGAAATCCTGGCAGCAATTTTGAGCACTGATCTGTCCTAAATCCTAAGGCATTTTTATGGGTGGGGAAAAAAGCCCTTTAGGCATCTAGTAAGTCCTAGAAGTCTTAGTGGAAAATCAGATAAAATTTTCTTTTACTTTTTGTCCTGAGGTCAAGTTTAATGTTAAGTATTTCATTCCAGTTACTTCAAACGCTCTCAGATAGTTAGGTTAAAACACAAAAGCATTAGTGGTACATTTAAGCTTTAGCATATGCAAAGTAAACACATACTACATATTGATCAAAATCTGAATTTAAAAGAAGAAATCATCTCCCCCAGAAGCATGTGACACAACATCAATTTAAGAATGAAAGAGAAAAACTCATAAACTGAAGTCGATTAATGTCAAGACATTTTTTTTTCAGAAGTTTGAGAAAATGGAGTAAACCAAGCAAGGACCCATGCATTTGCCAACCTGAAATACGCAATAAGGACAACTTAACTGCACCTGTCCTTGCACAGGACTTTATCAAAATGTAAAAGGCATCAATTTGAAAACCAACGATGAACTGTGTGAGTGCTACTTGAAGAAATCACATTTTCAAGTCACACGTTATTTAAGGATAATTTAAATACCAAATAAAGAAACAAGTTGCCTTCTGAAAAGGAGTAGCCATATGCACTAAACATTAAATCAGGAAACAATTATAAAATTTCAAAGAGATTAAACAGATAAAGCGTACCTGTGGCTCTTTAAAAGATCATATTTCTACACAGATGTTGCATCACCAAGACTTTTGTAAAGGGGTGGAGTGCTTTTTTTAAAATCCTAGTTTGTTTCACACATTCTTTAAAAAGTTCCAAACGATATTAACATACAGGAGAAAGCTCAAATGCAATGTTAAAAGAATAGCTGCATTTGGTTAATGAAATCAAACTTTACAGGAGCTATATTACAATAGAATTCACTTAATATTTTAATAGTAAAACTTTAAAAATATTACTGTTTTAAGAAAACAAAAGGCATTAAAAGAATAGCTAGTAGGATCTTTTGCTGTTAGTCTGCAAGACTGAATCATCTTGTGAAAGATATATTCATCAGCCCCTTGTAAGTCTCACCTGATTCAAATTGACAGACCAATCTAATCAATATGGCATAATCTGTACAATCAAGCTTTAAATCCGATACATAGCAATTAGAAGAATACATTTGAAAACTGAAAAAGCAAAACAGAAACAAAGACCTAGGGTGAACATATACATGCCCTATCCCAACACACTGCACCTGTGCCTAGCAAGCTATTTTTTTTTTTTTTTTTTTTTTTTTTTTTATATATTTTTTTTTTGACCAGCAGCGTCTCACAACTATGACTGATCTTTGGGTGCGTCTCTAACAAGATTAACCAAGCCTGTCTACTTCATCACCTGGAGAGTTATTAACTCCTGAAGTCGCCATCCTGCCAGTCTCTTCCCAGCTTTTCCCAGCAAAGAAAGCACCTCAGCTGCCATGTTGAAGATGCTCTTTCACACTGCAGCAAAAGTTCCCTCCCATAATGCCTTAAGAACATCCCCAGCATGCATCAGATTATGTTTTTTCTAGGTCATAGGATCTTGTAATTGGGATCCTATCTATATGTGTTGAAATAAGGTGATCTAATGTGTTGAAATGAGGAGATCTGGGAGCCAATGTTGCTGCCTACACATTTCACATACATTGTGTAATTATATATCTATTCCCCATTTTAAGTGATCACCACACACTTGATTTTTAAATATTATGAAGCTTTCAAAAGTCAGGAGTTGGTTGTATGGATTTTACCCAAAGATTGCATTTAAGGAATTGTGAGGATAAACCATGCTAGTAATGGCCACATACTGACAAAGCATGATGTTACCATCCAACTTTATCAGACACCTGGAAAAGGGAAGAAAAACTAAGTTCTGAGAGGTATGTGTTTGGAGAAACATAAAAAAGGGTTCAGTGCCATAAAGGGTGAGTAGATAGCACAGTGCCCATTTCAATGTTCTGCAGCTACTGCTGAAAATTAACTGCTACAGATCCCTGTAAACAAAACCTTGCTGCTGAATTAGGGGGCGCATCGCACCGTGGCGTAGCCTTTAATTTTGTCTGTAAAGTCTTCTATTGCCTAGGTAATTTTTCTCCAAAGGAACACAGTTATGGTTTTAACAGATGCTAATCAAAAATAATTGGGTTACAGAACTTCACTTTAAATTAGGGGAACCTGGGTGGCTCAGTCGGTTGAGCATCCAACTGCAGCTCAGGTCATGATCTCACAGTTCATGAGTTTGAGCCCCACATTGGACTCTGTGCTGACAGCTCAGAGCCTGGAGCCTGCTTCAGATTCTGTGTCTCCCTCTCTCTGCTTCTCTCTCTCTCTCAAAAATAAACAAACATTAAAAAAATTTTAAAAATCAAATTAACTTAGTTATAATAAATGTATTTTGTCCAAGTGAAAGTTACACAGACTGTATCTCCTGTCATGTTACCTACTTGTCAACAATAAAGTAATACAAACCACAAGTATAGATTACAAAAAAAAATCTGTGACCAGCAGTAATACTCCCATAGTAATAACTTTGTGTAGCAGGGAGAATTTTGCAACTATACCTTTTTTGCCACATGACTTACCCTCCACATTTGCTAGAGGAGCCAGTCTAACAGGTTAGTTCTTTGTTAATGTAGTTACCCAGTACTTTATACTGTTAAAAATTATGCAACAATGTAATCTTTATTTCTTACAAAATGGCCAAGTAAGTCACTAAAATTCAACCCCATGGCCACCATGTGAAACTGGATGACCCTGTTTTGTTTTTTTTTTTAAAGCTCACTCTGCTCTTCAGTATTAAATACATCTTTATAAGTGAGACTAATAAAAGAACTCAAAGACTGATCAGTCTGTTGAAGACTGAAATCCTGTAACCATTCAGTCAACTCTCAAATATTAGCACTGGTAAAGAGAAGGGCACAGATATTCCAAAGACAGATCATTCAAAATGTATATTATGGGGGGTGGGGTGCCTCACATTTTAGAAATTAAAAAATTATTAACTAAAGCATGTATTTATGAAGCTAAATACAAGAAGCCATGGAAAAGTTCTCATAGAGTCAATGTCTCCATACTAGGGATGAGGAATACTTTCCATTCTGCTCTCTTCACGTTCATTTGTTTACCTGGCCCATGCATGTTTCACTAAGGTGAGGGAGGGAGGGAAATGGAATTCGGTATTTCTGTTTTGAAGTGTATTTTGGGATAAGCAAGGCCAAGCTCTGCCAACTGAAGAGGAGTCTCTAAAGTGTCAAAGACACTCCCAAGAACCTGTACACACTCCTGAACACAATTGGCCATATGTTTCTGCTAATGCTTTTTGGCAACTCCCACTCTTTGCCTTGGTAGTTTTTTCTCTTACCTATCTAGATGGGCTGTAGGCCGATTGCTATAAATGTTTATCTATGTTTGCAGTGTGTGTGTGTGCGTGAGAGAGTGAGAGAGTGAGAGAGTGAGACTGAGAGAGAGAGAGAGAGAGAAGTAGGGAGGGAGAGAGAAAGGAAACAAACTCTGTGGATAAATAAATTAACTATACAAGTCTGAATACTACTGCCTTCACAATGGAACCACAGTCTATTTCCCAAAGGAAACACTAACCTCACTGGTATCTTACTTGTTTGATCAATCCCGGCGTAGTGTGCTAAGTAGCTGAATTCAGAGACAGTGAATTCAGGTCTGCTTATGAAAATTTCTGGCTGCGCTTAAGGTTTTTCTAATGCAAACTAATAATCGGTCGACTTTAGCACTGAGCTGTACAAGAACATCAAGTCTTGAATTTCTTTACACTTGCAATTCAAAAATAGTTATTAGCACATGAGAACTACCAGTTCGTCTGTTTCAAGTTTATAACCTATTATAATTAAAGCGATTCGTAGAAAGACCAGAAATACAAGAGAGGCAGCATCGTATACAGGGTTTTGGTCCTGGTTCAGCAGCTTGCCGAACTGTAAGACCTGGAACAAATTAAATAACCTCTTGTCTGTTTCCTCATCTGTAAAATGAGAAAGCTGGGTTCTTATTTTAAGATATCACAGACCAGTAAGTTTTTGAAACAAAAAAAGGATGGTGAGAGAAATAACACAGCTGCCTTTTTTTTTTTTTTTTTGGCCAGGTATGGACATTTAAAAAACAAAACAAAACAAAACAAAAAAACCCTACCATTTGCTATCACCATCATTTCATAGAAGATAGAATGTATTTAATCCCCCAAATTAGATGGACAGATCTTATAATAACAAGTAATCGTGTAAATGGGAAGAGTTTAGCTTTAAGAAACAAATGGCCCATTGTCCTTACTCTCCTCACTTCACCGTGGACCAATAAAAACTCTTCACTGACCAGCATTTGTCTGAAAATCAATGTTTGGGAAATACTAGACTAGATAATTTTCAACGTCCAAGACTCAAACACTGTGATTCTAATTTAAGTGCTCTGTTGTATTTCTTTGATTCCATGCTATGGTCTAGAGTAGATGCTTCAGCGAAGGACAGGACTAATACTTACAACTCTGAAAATCAGGAATATATTTAAGTCAGTTTTGAGAAACAGTAACTGGAATAAGGTTTAATTTATTAGGGAGGATATATGCTACTACAGATCTATCTTCATCAGTAATAATGAACCTCATTACATCTGAGGAAATTGATGCAAAGGGAAGCAAGATACCTTGTCAAAGACACTCAACAGCCTGTAAGCCTCAAGAGTCAGAACTGGAACTCCAATCTGTGAGTCCATGTTTTGGTATCACTCAAGGAAAAAGATTTTACTTAGATTTCAATTATCACCTCCCCTTTTATAAATGAATGATGATGGTCTAAATTTTACAAGGTGTACAGGGTGAAAAGTTTTCCCACTTTACTTTTCTAAATCCTGCCTTTTTAAGACAAACATTGGCAGGGTTTTTCCACTACAAAATGAGTCAAGATGCCTGTTAGTATGGTTAAAACTTAATTTTCTCCAAAAGTTGATAAAATTACAAAGTTAGAATTTTTAAAGAACAAATACTTACAGATTTCCTTTTTCTCTCAAGAAGAACACGTCTATCTTCTTTGATTTCAATCTGCAATAAAAGACAACACTTATGGCTACAATGACATGAGAAAAGAACTCCTTTAAAAAAAAACAAAACTCAAGTGCTGTTTTGCATTACCTGTGCACCTTAGCTCATGATGAGCCAGGTATCAAAGGAAAACCAAGAAATGACTAGAGATGATCTGGCTAGAAGTAATGCTATTAGAATCTCAGAAAAGTAATTGAGCCCGATTAAGAAACCGTAGTCAAAACTCTGTGGGGAAAAAATGGCAAGATTAAAAAATGAGTGGAGGGGGTATCTGGGTGGCTCACTCGGTTAAGCATCCAGCTCTTGGTTTCAGATCAGATCATCATCTCGTGGTTCATGAGTTTGAGTCTGGGTGTTGAGCTCTGTGCTGACAGTGCAGAGCCTGCTTGGAATTCTCTCTCTCTCTCTCTCTCTCTCTCTCTCTGCCCCTCTCCCACTCTCTCACTCTCTCTCTCTCTCTCTCCTCTGTCTCTCAAAATAAATTTTAAAAACTTTACAAAAATGGGCAAAGGAACTGAATAGACATTTTTCTGAAGAAGACATACACATGGCCAACAAGCACATGAAAAGGTGCTCAACATCATTCATCATCAGGGAAATGCAAATCAAAACCACAAAGAGCTATCACATCACACCTGTCAGAATGGCTATCATCAAAAAGACAAGAGATAACAAGCGTTAGATGTGGAGGCAAGAGGATGTGGAGAAAAGGGAAGCTTTGTGCACTGTTAGTGGGAATGTAAATTTGCACAGCCACTATGGAAAACAGTATGGATGTTGCATAAAAAGTTAAAAACACAACTATCCTATGATTCAGCAGTCCCACTTCTGGGTATATGTCTAAAGGAAATGAAAACAGGATAGCAAAAAGATATCTGCACTCCCATGTTTACCGCAGCATTATTCACAATGGCCGAGATATGGAAATAACCCAGGTGTCCGGCCAGTGGATGAATGGATAAAGATGTGGTGTGTGCATACATACAATGGAATATATTCAGCCATGATAAAGAAGGAAAGCCTGCCATTTGCAATGACCTGTATGGACCTTGAGGACATTATGCTTAGTGAGATAAGCCAGGCAGAGAAAGACACATGTTGCATGATGCCACTCATATGTGGAATCTAAAAATTCCACGCCTAGGAACAGCGTATAATGGTGGTTATCAGGAGTTGGTAAGGGGGGAGGGGAGACTGGGGAGGTGTTGTTAAAGGGTAAAAATTTGCAAACAGAAAATGAGTAAGTTCTGGAGATCTAATACACAACATAGTGATCATAGCCAACAAGACTGTGTCATACACTTCCAAACTTCAAAGAAACTAGATCTTAAATGTTCTCACCACCAAAAATAAATGATAATTATGTGATGCAATAGAGGTGTCAGCTATAACTACAGTGGTAATCATAACAATATATAAATGTATCAAATCAACATGTACGCCCTGCACAATGTTATATGTCAATTGTATCTCAATAAAAAATTTTAAAGTAAAATAAAAAGAAAATGGCAAGAAGCAGGATTCATGCTCTTAACAGTTTTATTTGTACTTCTTATTCCCCCCCATCTCCCAATCAGGACAGGAGCCAAGTTCAGAGACAGAGACAAAGTGTGACCACAGAAAACTAGTCAATCTACCTAGATATCCCCACCCCCAAGTGCCTGCAGGCACCTAGCGATTTCCCCATAAAAACCCACAATGAATAATTTCCTTTAAACAGCAAAAGGTTCTTTCCAAATTAAAATACAGCCCTGGTCTAGGTAAAACCTACAGATATTTTCATCTTTCCTCAGTGAATATACAGATCAGTTTCATGATGTTCTTTCTTCAAGATGGATATGCCATGAAGGTTTAGGGTCAGTTTGCAGCTGAAGATTAACATATTTTGTACAACACAGGAGACAAGGACTTACCATCTGAATACTCAGAATGGTAAAATAAGGTCCTTCAGTAATTTGACATTGCTTACTTATTGCACATTTCAACACTACTGGGGTATCCTAGGCAGGATTACAATTTTGAAGAAGAAATGAGCTCTTATTTCCACGCAGTAGTACTTAAGCAGGACTTACTTAAGCAGGACTAAGAGAAGAACCCTTCAAAAAAATTTTGGCGGGGGGACCTGGCTGGCTCAGTCGGTTAAGCATCTGACTTCAGCTCAGGTCATGTTGTTGTGGTTCGTGGGTTCAAGCTGTGCTGACAGGTCAGAGCCTGGAGCCTGCTTCAGATTCTGTGTTTGCCTCTCTCTCTGCCCCTCCCCCACTTATGCTCTGACTCTTCCTGTCTCTCACAAAATGAATAAACATTAAAAAAAAATTTTTTTTTAATCTAGATGCCCCAATGGAAGTCACAAACACCCTTGGGCCTAATCACCACACTAACAAGCTGGTATTAACTCAGTTCAGTTTCTCCTTTGCTACCATCAGAGAACAATGAAGGGAAGGATGATATATACCAGGACCTATCAGTAACAGAGCATGCCTTTTGTTTGATAGAACTACTTTTCCAATGCAAGTGAATATCCACAATCTACTTTTGGGGAGAGGGTGCTGGGGACAGTGTTCAGTACATGTGTGAACACAGATGGTTAAGACTACTTACAAACAGAAGGCATGCTACTTAACATTTTCTTATTTTTCTCCCACAGGGCTAACGTTTGATATCAACACAAGTAAAGTAAATCTCCACATATACATATTAAAGTCCAAAAAGCTCAGAAACAGAATTATGGGGAGGGAAAACTTCCTATTTCTATATACAAATGGAGAGATTTCCCCCACAGAGTAATTTAGGTAACTGATAAATGACAAAGACTAACCTTGTATAAAATCACTGAAAGACCTATGGGTGGCAGGGGGAGATACATTTCCAGTCTCATAGCCCTCCATCAATCGGGCAAGACAAAGCAACTCTAAGAGGTTCTTGAATATAAAAGATAGACTTTACTGCCTATAACTTTAATGGACAGTTCTTTCACCACACAAAAAAAGCAACAGCTGCCCAGCAGATAAAAGGGAACTAAATCACATTTCCTAACATAGCCTAATTTTTTCTGTACAACAGAAAACCTGACCCTGAACTTAACCTCTCTCCTAGCCTCCCCCCTACAAAAATAGCATCCCATTATTAAAGCCATTCTATTAAAATAAATTGAAGAGATAATTTCATATAAAAGGACTAAGCAGATTGTCACCATGCAGGCTCTATTTACAAAGGACTCTGACTAGGAATGATCTAGCAGAAATTAGAATGCAAAGTTTGAACATACTTTTCAGTTCACATGTACACTCAAGTTTTTGTAACACAAGGAAGTTGGAAATCCTTCACAAGGCAAACTTTTAACAGAATACAGCATATAATATAGTTTATTTCCACTTAATGATCACCCGGTGAATGGAAAAAGAGAGAATACAGCTTCTAGAGTTTATCATCTTTCAATTAGGCAATGAGGCAGCCCTGAGAAAACCTTACTCACCGAATACCATGCAGCAAAACTGTGTCCATGCGGCTAATAGGACAGTGATTAAGGAAAAAACAATACAAATACAAGGCAGTGCTGTTCAACTTCAGACAACCCTCATCTTTTGAGGCAGGCTTAAAAATAAACCATTAATGTGTTTAGTTTTTGCCCTCTTGCAAATAAGTTAGTCTGTTAGCCAGCATTTTGAGAACATTCTTCTAGAAGTAAAGTCAATACTGAACTTGTGATAACATCTGCTGTAAATGTTTAAACCATAAGGAATCTTCCTCCTATAATTGATGTCTCAAGGACCCATCCTAGTAAGTTTAAAAGAGAATGTTTCAGAAAACAGTGGAAAATATTAACAAAGTTCTGAGCACTTGGTGTTCAAATCTAAAAGTAAATTCTGGTGAGTCCCTTATAAAACAATGTTCTAAGCAATGGTCTTGCTTCAGATAAATACATGTAAGCCACATGTTAACAAGTGCTAGTGAATGAAAACTGCCATACTAGAATACAGTCCAAAGGTTAGAAATGTTGAAATCAAGAAACAACACAGATACAAAACAGTACATATAAGTCCATTATATACACATATTTGAGTGGGTAGATATTCATAGAAAAATTAGTAAGATATGTACCAAATATTAATGCTAGCTAGCTATTGCTGTGTGGTAGGATTACAGGTGAGTTCTATGTTTTAATATTTTCATATATTTTCATATTCTTTGTGCTGATTTAATAGCTTCCAAAATTCCCATAAATGTTGTTTATTTCAAAAATGATTTTTAAAGAGTCATAAAGGAAAAAGAAAATGACATTTTTTTTAAACGTTTATTTATTTTTGAGACAGAGAGAGACAGAGCATGAACGGGGGAGGGTCAGAGAGAGAGGGAGACACAGAATCTGAAACAGGCTCCAGGCTCTGAGCTGTCAGCACAGAGTCAGACGCGGGGCTCGAACTCACGGACCGCGAGATCATGACCTGAGCCGAAGTCAGACACCCAACCGACTGAGCCACCCAGGCGCCCCGAAAATGACATTTAAAACAGGCCTACATGACTGTCATAAGTCAATCAAACTACTAGAGAGCACTGCTCAAAATCTAAGCTACAGTACAATCTTTTCTTTTCCCTTTAAGAATATATTTGAGTATGAGTGGTCCAAGAATCTTAAATGTTTCATAGGATCATAGGTCACTTGATTCATAAACAACTAAAACGTATTAAACAAATGTTATAACCTAAATAAAACGACCCAAAATTTATCATGTAATAGTGTAAAGAGTATGGAGATAATTCCAGACTGTCACAGACTAGAATGTTGCTTCATGGAAAAGTTATGTAACCTAAAACAAAATGTGTTTTAAAAATATTCATGATATCTCAATAAAGAGGTTTAAAACCTCAAACATTACAAAATATAAAATACAAAGTGAAAGCATGTTTCTTATTCAATCTTGTAGAAGTAAGAGCTTTTAATAGTATGGTGGGTACCCTTGGAGACATTTTTGTAAGCATATTCTAATACACTCACACATGCACAGCTTTTCAGCAAAAACTGAATCATACTATCTATACAGTGTGCAACTTTGTGAGTTCGAGCCCCACATCCGGCTCTGCGCTGACAGCACAGAGCCTCCTTGGGATTTTCTCTCTCTCCCTCTCTCTCTGCCCCTCCTCTGCTCTCTTACCCTATCTCTCTCAAAATAAATAAACTTTTTAAAAAAAGATGGAGACATACCAAAGGAACACAGGGGCCAACCCAAAAGAGCTCCCAATGGTCAAATCTGGGACAATTTGAATAAATAATGATAGTGTTAGCCTAAATCCCAAAGAATAAAATAAATATCCATGAGGGCATACTAATAAAAATAAATGATTGAATAAATAAGTACACAAGGGAGAAGAACAAATATTCCTTATACATAAATTCTAATTAACAAATGTGGAAGAAATAAAGGAAATAGAAAACCTGGTGAGTGAAAGTTTTAAAGTTAAAACTGGTCTCAAAGTATTATCCCCAAATATGTATTAATACAATATAATAAAGTAGAAGCATTTATAACATTTATTAACTACAAAGAGAAAAACTGTAACTTTACTGTAGAGAAACACAATTGACATCACCTTAACTAGGTGATCAAGGTTACCATCACTGATAATAGGGCACATCGACATCGCATACCCCCGACAGGACGCACTTAGAAGGAGACAACATTGCTTCTGTGGTATTCTTGCCCAAATTACATCATCTCAATCTAACCAAGAAAAAAAATTAGGTAAACCCAAATTAGGGACATTCTACAAAGTAACCAGTATTCCTCAAAGCTGTCAAGGTCGTAAAAGACAAAGACTGAGGAACTGTCATGGATTGGAACAAACTAAGGAGAGCTAGAGTCTTATGCTAAATGAAATAAGTCAGAGAATGACAAATACCATGTGATTTCACTCATATGTGGAACTTAACAAACAAGCAAAGAGGAAAAAATGAGAGAGAGAGAGAGAGAGAGAGAGAAACCAAGAAACAGATTCTTAACTATAGAGAACCATCTGATGGTTACCAGAGGGGAGGTGGGTGGGGGGCTGAGTGAAATAGACGATGGGGATTGAGGTGGGCACTTGTGATGAGCACAGGGTGATGAATAGAAGTGTTAAATTACTATATTATATATATGAAACTAATATAACACTGTAATCCTACGGGAATTGAAATTAAAAACTTAAAGTTAAAAAAAATGGAAGAGACTAAAGAGATACGGCAACTATATGAGAACCTAGATTGGATCCAGGAACAGAAAAAAAGATGTTACCGGAAACACCAATGAAATTTAAACAAAGTCTGTAGTTTAGTTAATAGTATTATACCAATATTAATTTCTTAGTTTTAACTAATTGTACTATAATTACATAAAATGTTACCACTAGGGGGAGCTAGGTGAAGGATCCACGGAAATGATGTACTAGGTTTTGCAACTCTTTTGTAAAAGTTTAAAATTTATTCCCCTCAAAAAATTTTAATGCTCTATAAAATAGAATACATCATTTCACATTCCCACCAGGAATGTGTTAATATGCCCATTTCTCCACATCCCCTCCAACACTGCATTGAATTCTGTTCAACAGGCACCAAAAACACTTTTGTGATATTTTTCAATGGATGTATTAAATTATTTACAGTAGTCACTATATCTGAATTTCTTATATGAATGAATATGAATCAAATCCTTTGCCCATTTTTTCCACTTGATTATTCATTTTTTCTTAGTGATTCATAAGAACCCTTTATATATTAAGGAAATAAAGCCTTTGTCTGCAGTATTCTTCCCAATATAGTTTTTCTGTTGTTTTGGGTGCTTAGGGCCAAATATTGGTTCTCAAGTTTTAATAACACATATTGGTAGTCTCATTTGTGGCTTGTAGGTTGTTTTTCCACTTCAAGATTATAAAAATTATTTCCTCATAGTTCCTAAAAGTGTGATTGCCAAGTCAAAGGCAGATTGAGGGGGTAGGAAGGGTGGGAAAGGAAACTATTAATATATAATAAAAAATTATTTTCCAGAAAGGCTGTACCTATTTATATTTCCATCAGCAGCATTAAATATTTTACTATGAAATAATTTTTAATAGGAAAAATGTCTACCTTACTATTCCACCCAAAAGAAACCATTTATCACCTTGAAAAAATATATATCATATTCATGTTCTCTGGAATTCTCCTGTGTCAAAGACTTCATTCATGTCCTTCTTTCTACCCAGAATTCTGCTCAAAAGCCACCTTTTCTGGGATATCTTCACTGATACCTTGAGCTAACATTTCTTGCCTTCTTTTGAACTTCTACAGCTTTTCTCCAACAGCTTGAAACTTCTAACATTTTTTTTAAATGTTTATTTATTTTTGAGAGAGAGAAAGAGGGACAGAGACAGAGCTCGAACAGAGGAGGCGGAGAAGAGAGAGGGAGACACAGAATCCGCAGCAGGCTTCAGGCTCTGAGCTGTCAGCACACAGCGTGACGCAGGGCTTGAACCCATGAACTGTGAGATCATGACCTGAGCCGAAGCCAGACGCTTAACCTACTGAGCCACCCAGGCGCCCCAACAGCTTGAAACTTCTATTACATTACCTTGTATTATTTATGAATTTGCCTTAATCACTTATCTAAACAGTAAGCTCATTCAGGGCAAGGACTGCGTCTTACTACCTCTGTATCCCACCTTGGTTTGAAAATAGCATCAAATACTTGTTGGAATGGACAAAATAAATAATCTAACACTTGTCAGAGAATACAGCTGGTTTAAGTCATTATTTTTTTCCCTCCACAATTCATATCAGCCTTCACTTTATTTGTAACTATTTTTTTTATTTATTAATGAAGTATAGTTGACAAAATGTTCTATTGGTTTCAGGTGTGCAACATAGTGGTTTGACATTTCTATACTATACTTAAGCTAGAATTTCTGTTTACATTATCATCTTCGGCAGGTATTTGGTAACAAAAAACTACCATTATATTTTAGAATGATTATAATCACTTTTAGCCAAACAGAAAGTCCTTTGTTCTACTCCTAACTCAAAAATTATTCTTGTCAGTACCGGGAAGAACATATCACCCGTATATCCATGACAACAATGGATATTTCTTCGCATAGTTAAACCTGCAGTATTCTGGGGTAGTTTCTTTGTTGTACTTTCTCGGTTTTGAAGCAATGCTTATTTATGCTACACCCATTGCCTTTACCCAAGCTCAAAGACAGAGTCTAGTTTCAATGCCAAGAGAAATACTCCAACTCTAGAATTATGTTACCACCCATTTTGGTATACAAACTCTCCCCCTATAATTAGTATCTTTACACACACACATACATTTAGTTTTACCATTAGTATGATAAACTTTATACACATGTGCGTGCACACACACACATCTATGTAAACTCTGTGTGTGTGTGTGTGTGTATAAAAATAACAAGTACCTGAACTACAATATAGGTACTAGACTTCATCTGGAACAGAAAAATAAACTAGATGTATATAAATTCCACTCCTTACTTATAAAGTTACAGATTTTTCAGAGCCAAAATAGGCATTAAAATGAGAGTAGTGAACTAGTCTCTAAAATGATTCTCTTCTCGGGGCACCTGGGTGGCTCAGTCAGCTAAGCGTGCGACTTTGGCTCAGGTCATGATCTTGAGGTCTGTGGGTTTGAGCCCCATGTCGGGCTCGCTGCTGTCAGTGCAGAGCCTGCTTCATATCCCCTGTCTTCCTCTCTTTCTCTGCCCCTCCCCTGCTTACGCTATCAAAAACAAAAACAAAAAAAAAAAAACAAATAAACATTAAAAATATGTACATTAAAAAATTCTCTTCTCTCTCTTCTCCAAATGACCATAGGAGCTAAAATAAAGTCTACTTTCTAGAACATTAGGAAAGCATCTTATGTGCTTCCCTATGCAGGAGAATTAAGAATTTCTTTCTCATCAGTATTGATTATTCTTTACTCTTAAGATGAATGTGAGAATATTAGAACACAGGGGCACCTGGCTCAATCAGAAGGGCATGTAACGATCTCAGGATCATGAGTTCAAGCCCCACATTGGGTGTAGAGATTACAAAAATAAATAAATAAACTTTAAAAAAAGAATATTAGAGAACAACAAAAAAGTTCCAATCCTTTCTGCTACCTAGGATTAAATTAACAACAGCATCAAGAGGGAAAAACACATCTTATTTAAAAGTTCTCAATACTCAATTGCATTTAAATAAGAATTTCTTTAAGTAACAAACACCAATAAATCCTTGTAAGGTCTGCCTAAACATATAGCTTCACTATTATGAAACACCAATAGGGGAAAAAATGTTTTAACACATGAAAATTGCTGTTGCACTGGTAATTCTTGACTTGGGACCAACAATGTTATAACACTGATTTTTTAAACATTTTGGCCAAATAGATTGCATCATATCAAAAATTGGACATACCAAATCCCTTCCTTCCAAGTTTATTCAAGAAATGTTTTGATACACAGATGGTTCTGGATTTATAAGGCTTTCATTAAAATACTAAAGACCCAGGGGTGCCTGGGTGGCGCAGTCAGTTAAGAGTCTGACTCTTGATCTCAGCTCGGGTTATGATCTCACAGTTCGTGGATGCAGGCCCCCCATCGGGCTCTGTGCTGATGATGTGGAGCCTGCTTGGGATTCTCTCTCTCTCCCCGTCTCTCTCCCTCTGCCCCTCCCCTGCTCTCTCTCTCAAAATAAATAAACTTAAAAAAATTTATAAAAAAAAAAATACTAGAGACCTAAACAATACTTGAATGCAGTGCTTCTTACTCTAAGTGATTCTCACCAGAAAGTACTCCAGTATAACAATTCAAACTTTCCAAAAATTCATGTAATTTTTTTCCAGAAGTTACATTTTGTTTTTAAAGACAACAAAAGCATGAGTCTTAATAAACAGTATGCACAGAAAGGGTAAGTCATAAACGATAAGCACTCATGGAGCAATAATTTTAGGAGGAAAAAACCTAGCACTTTCCCCTAAAGTTGAGATTGATAAACTACTTGAGGAAGGAAAAAATATATATTTTTAGAAACACAGACTCTTGGAGCTAAAATATGGTCTGTTTTGATGGTTCTCAAAGTATCCAGGGCCACCAACTCCTTGCACTACTAACTGTTGATATTATATACCCACTTTCATTTCACCAGGAATAATTTTTATTTACTAGAACAGCAATGTGTGGAAGTTCCATCAGAAGGAGTGCCAATTAAGAATAAAGAAAGTACTCAGTGCTGCCGAATATATACAAAAAGGCACTTTATATACTGTTGACAGAAGCATAAATTGGTACAAGCTTTACAGAAAGCAATTTGGAAATATGCCTCTTACATCATACTCCCAACCTAGTTATTTCACTTTCTACTTCTAGGAATATCCTAAGGAATTAATCAGAGGTGCACACACACAAAAACGTAGACAACACTCATCACTGTTACAAAAAGAACTGAAAAACAAAGAACTAATTGCAAATGCCCAAATGGATGGATATTGGTAAAATAACGATGCATCAATATAATTAAATACTACACACTCATCAAATGCAGCACTGCCAAAGCGTATTTAAGGATATATTCAAGATATATACAGTTTCATTGGCTTAAGAGGAAACTTGAACAATATCAACCTCTTCAAACGGTATGCAGACTACAAGCTGAAATGTTAACCCCACCCCCCACCGACGTTGTAGAATTATCAGTGATTTTTAGTTTTATCCTTATATTTTTCTTACCCTTTCTAAAACTTCTGCAGTGAACATATTAGTGTCATCATTTAATAAATAAGGAGAGAATAGAGCACTAGTCTTTCAATTAATTCTAGTGTGTATCTGTGTTTGTGTGTGTTGGGAAGTGACAATGAATAGGGCCCCTAAGGCATTTGGTGCTACTCAAGTGGGGAAGTGACACTGTAAAAGGATCCAAAAGTTGACTTCAACTGTGCTACCGAAAGATTAGACACTTTTGTTCCTAAACTACCTAGACTCAAAATAAAAGAAACTTCTTTTGCTCATGCAACATAATCAACAAAGCAAAATAAAGTTCCTTTTTTCTTGCTATAACTACAATGTTAAATGTTCCCTAAAGCTAACTGTCCTCGTGGTCCCCTATGCCAAAATGTGACTAACAACCATTGACGACTACTGGCAAGTGAATGCACAATATCAAAAAAGCAGACAATCCTAAGGGGTTCCACACAGAATGAAATACAAGTAACTTCTAAAAAGCCCAGGGTTCCACTCGCTTATCCTATTAAAATAATCAGGAACTCAAATGCCAGAGGATATTTGCATAAGATTTAATAGACACCCCGTCATACTTGCCAACTCTTCTGCTCTCATAAAGGAAAAGGGTTTTTGTCTGACCAGCATCAGCCCTTTAGGGGAAATCAAGGCCTTCTCTCCAAAAAGGTATCACAAGCAAAAGGCACCAAGTGGAGATCACCTCATTGCCTTCCACTCAGGGGCTAAGAAGGATTTTGAAGCAAGGGCACTTCAGAACTGAAGTCTCCATCAGTATCCAGTTGTTTACAGCCTCAACTCTGGGACCAACTTCTCTGAACTTCAGAGTGTATCATCTTACCTAAGACTGTCTTGCTTTAGACATTCCAATCAACTGTGATATCACATTACAAACGCGTACTTGCTTCAAAAAGAAGCAGGCAGAAAAGGCTGAATCATCTCTTTCCCTCAAAGTTTTCATTTCAAAATGTTTCGGGTAACAGTAAAGTATCATTAAGTAATCTCACTTCCTGTAAGGCCCAGACAGCTAGGAGCGTGTCCTGCAATAATCTCGAAAGGGCCTAGCAGCAGAGTCCACAATACTAAACACTATCAAAAGACTACAGCTGATACACATACGATTGCACTGCAACATATAATAATATATCTACTTGAAAATTAATGTTTTTACTGTAAAGTCAAGGGAAAACGATCTGTGGCTGCTGGTTAACTCAACTGGGTTGACCCAGTGCTCCTGAAGCTAAGCCCACAAATTTGATGCTTATGTGAACAGGTTCAAATGATGGTGGTCACACTTGCCAGTCTGCCAGAGTCTGTCCCCTGGTTTACCTGTTGGCCCAGTGTAATTATTGTCAGAATCCTCACCCGTTTTTGGCAAAAACATTCCTAGTGGTGACTCTAGTGATAACTCTAACTCTGGCCCCACAAGAGAACAAGGCAAGAATATATGCTACATCTGCAAAAGCCAACCTTCACTAGTGGAGAGAAATACAGACTCCTGATTAAATCCACTGTCATATAGAAAAGGGCAGGTAAATGAAAGTACCAGCTTTGTGCCATTAAGCATACATATGCGTACACACATGCACAATTCTTTATCCCCAGTGTTTCAACAATGTAAAATTATGACAATCTCAGTTTACATACAATGCAATATTTATAATCCAACTTCTGAAATCTAGATTAAAGCCCTAATTGATAGGGGCACCTAGGTGGCTCAGTCAGTTGGTTTAGCATCCAACTTGGACTCAGGTCATGATCTCATGGTTCGTGAGTTCGAGCCCCACGTTGGGCTCTGTGCTGACAGCTCGGAGCCTGGAGCCTGCTTCAGATTCTGTGTCTCCCTCTCTCTGCCCCTTCCCCGCTCAGTCTCTCTCTCTCTCAAAAATAGACAACATTAAAAAAAAATTTTTAAACCTTAATTGATAAATTCAAACTTAAGTATTCAATTCCTCATCTTACAAAACACATGCTTATATTTTAAGTACATAAAAGGATAAATCACAACCACTATAAGATCTCTCCATTTATAGGTTCTTAATTTATGACTTTTAAAGACTATAGTCCTATTTAAGAAGTTGTGTTTACCCTTTAACTAACTTTAAAAGTCAGAGGAAAGGATATTGCCAAATTAACTGTAGCAATCAAGCAAAAATTCCAGCCTTGCAGGGATACATATTTCATTACTCATTCTTCTTTACAAAAAAAAAAAAAAACAAGTAATTATAACTTCCCATCAATGATTCTCTGGAAAATACAGGGTAGCAACCTTAGAGCTGCATATCAAATGAAGTACTTGGTTCCCAATCAATGATAAAAGACCAAAGCAAGCTGGAGAGTTTCTGGGCTAACCCAGATGCTGTAAGCTTAAAGAATTTTTCACATGTTTATAAGTTCTGGCTCTTGGAATAGTCTGCATCTAGTATAACCTCATATTCAGCTTAGTAAGAAAAATTGTATTTCACCTGGCCAATCTGAAAAAAAAGACCACAGATTAACAGGATAAGGTCCTATGCTTCATTGAAGGCTAAAGAAATAGACCATGAAGCTCCAATGTAACACAATGCCCTGCTGAGAGGCAGTCTACCATGGTAGTTAGGAGCCAAAATGCTGGAGCCAAATGGCCTGGGTCCAGCTCCTGGCTGTGCCCCTTTCTAGTGCTGGGTGACCTGGGGCAAGTTGTTTAACCTCTTTACCCCATTTGCCACAATTCTAAAATGGAGGAAGTACTATTACTACCTGTTGTGAGGACTTGTGTGAGGCTCAAATCAAGCTGATCTCACAAGCTCTGGCCATTATAAACTTTAGTTTTTCAAAAGAACCAAGCTTAATCTCTCACCTTGGAGTCTAACACATGCTTTTCCTTCTGCCAAGGACATTCTCTTCTCCCTTTTCCTGGCTTCCTTTAGGTCTTAGTTTAAATAGCACTTTTAAAAAGCCTTCCTTACCTCCCCACGTTGTCAGGTGTCTCTGCTATTTGCTCTGCGGGCACCCATACAGCACAGTACTTAAACTTGTTCAAGTTTCTGTTCCCTTGCTGGGCTGTAAGCTCCTTAAAGGCAGAGGTCATGCCTGTCTTGATCCCCACTATAATCCACAGGACCTAGCACAGTACAGGTGCACTGTAAATGCTTACCAAATAGTTTCTGGATGAACACGGGATGAATTAACAAGTCCTGCTACACAGAAGGGAAACTAAAGAATGACTTCCAAGTTAAATCTTTCACTCTTAGGTAGATGTGTATGCCCTTCAAATCTGACCTATATAAAAGCGCTTCCCCCCATACAACTGAGAAGCTTGAAATTAAACACAAGAAGTGTCATATTCTGACAGAATACACACTTAATGCCCATTTTGGGT
Source organism: Panthera uncia (assembly GCF_023721935.1). Lineage (NCBI taxonomy): Eukaryota > Metazoa > Chordata > Mammalia > Carnivora > Felidae > Panthera > Panthera uncia. Next base: position 85,737,401 of record NC_064817.1, read on the forward strand.
AGGAATCAGGACTTCATAAGCAGACCAAATAACAGTCTATTCGGTGTGTTTACTTATTACTTCTTGACTAGTGTTCCAAAGCCTTTATTTAAATAAGGATTATCACTGCAAAGTTATATAGCTAGTATATGAAACCCAGCTAGTATAATGAAACCCAGAAGTGCCATTGGCATAGATTGGGAGAAGAAAAGGAAGGGGAGACCATGAACATGGAAGTGCATAAAAGAAAGGGGAAAGAATGAAAATATTTGATATGTTGGAGGGTGGTAGAGAAACATGAGCCGTTCCTCTATAAGGCACCACTGGGTGGCACCTGTGTCCCTGGCCATCCAATACAGATCTGCAATTAGGAGACCAAGCTGTTGGGCTATCTTGCAGAGAGCTTAGGTTGAATGTTCAGCAGTCAATTTTGAAGGGGGAGTGTGTGAACACTCTTGCCTGACAAAATGTGTCTGCTCACCATTCTAAATGCAGGCATACTCAGTAGAGTTAGAGGACAGGGATTCTCAGATGAATGAGAATGGAGGAGGAGAGCGGGAAGGGATCAGAATAACCTAGAAAGCTTTTTCTTTTTTCTTTTTTCTTTTTTTTTTTATTTTGGAGCGAAACAGCATGCACGAGCAGGGGCGAGGGGCAGAGGAGAGAGAATCTTAAGCAGGCTTCATGCTCAGCACAGAGCCCAATGCAGGGCTTGATCCCATGAGCCTGGGATCATGACCTGAGCTGAAATCAAGAGTCGGATGCTCAACCAACTGAGCCACCCAGGTGCCACCTGCCCACCCATTTCTTTTTTTTTTTTTTAGAAAGCTTTTCCAACTATTAGGCTGACCCATATAAAACGGCCAATAGTCAAAACCTGTTACATTAAAAAAACAGCAGTTTCAAATGATTCAACCTAATACATAGATATTTAGAATCACTCGCTTAATGAGCCATTGTTACTGAGACTAGTGTCCTATTTCTCAGGTTTATGGGCAGGGCATTAAGAACACATGCATAGTTTGGCCTTAAGGCATGAAGAATTAAGCTCAGAAATGGAAACAACAAAATGTCTTAAGGGTAGGGAATAAATTAAACTATGTTAAAAGCATTAGATGAGGAAAAATGTAAACACAAAAAATGCTATATTAAGTGTAAAAAAGCAAATTACAACACAGTTTGTAACTTGTCTCTTAGGGAAATATGAATAGTTTTTTTTTTTTTTTTTTGCAGGGGGGGAATGTTCTATAGGGAATATATTCTCTATAGAAAAAAATATGGAAGGATGTGTATTAAAAATATCAGTAGTTGTCTCCTTGTAGGGGGATTACCCATATTTTGTCTTTTTATCTAAACAGGTTTTTTACAATAAACATGTGTAACAATTTCAGATCCTGGAACAGAAAAAAAAAAAAGACTGGTAGAAAAACTAGAGAAATCCAAACAAATTGCATAGTTTAGTTATGAGTACTATACCAATGTTACATTAAATGTTAACATTAAGGGGGAGCCAGGTAAAGATATACAGAACCAGTGAACTATGTTTACAAATCTGCTGTAAATCTAAAATTGTTCCAAAATGAAGCACTGTTATTTTTTAAAAATAAGCCATCTAGTAAGATCACATTTGAAAAATCTAAAAGAAAAAATGCATTTGGTTAAGAGATCCTGACATATAAACAAGAATATGTTGTAATAAAACTTCTTTGACAGTAAGTCCCTATGCCCTCTAGCATGACAAGAGAAAGGTGTGAAGATTATTACACCACATGGCCTCTCCTGAATATGATAGTGATGTCACCCTATTGTGCACAGACTCACTGATGCAGGAAACAAATGGTTCAGTCTCTCTTTTCTTTGATTTTATAATCATCATTGCTGAAAACTAACCACCATAATAACATTTCTATTTGAGGAAAGTAATTAATTTTTTTTTTCAACGTTTTTTATTTTATTTTTGGGACAGAGAGAGACAGAGCATGAACGGGGGAGGGGCAGAGAGAGAGGGAGACACAGAATCGGAAACAGGCTCCAGGCTCTGAGCGGTCAGCACAGAGCCTGACGTGGGGCTCAAACTCACAGACCGTGAGATCATGACCTGAGCCGAAGTCGGACGCTTAACCGACTGAGCCACCCAGGCGCCCCTGTAATATTTTTCAAAACCTAGTTTCTTAAATCCTGGGTGGTCACAGGTGCATGCACATTCATCTGTTCAAAAACAGATCTGTTCAAACATCTGTTCAAAAAGTATTCCGTGAGCATATACTCATGGAGCTTACTATTCAATAGATAATATTGTAAGTGGACATTATACTAACACTGAGAGCAGACATATAGGTAGAATCGGAAAGGAGGGTCGCCTATGAGGCAACCCTTGACCCTATAATAATGGCCCAACCAGACAATTACATACTTTTTTAAAAGCTAATAATAATAGCTACCGTCTGTCCAGTTATGTACGTATTACTGCTTAGGTATTCATTGGCTTGCCTAAAATGTACTTTTTAAAAACTTCTTTCAAATACTGGGGCAAGGAAAAGTCTGCAAAGCCAAAACATGAAAGCAAGGTTCTGAAAAACAATCAAGGAAAATGCAGAGCTGGAAAACACAAACCAGAAACTGAAACTCCAGATCGATTTCACCTCCAGACGACTTGCCAGCTTTTACAAATGACACTGCCTTTTGGCTACACCACTACTCTGGCAAGCATAAAATTTGGAATAGGCTAGTTCCACTGTGGAACATATCTAACAGAGGTTTTATTACTTGGGAGGTTTCATTACTTAAGAATTTAAAACGCCTCAAAGTAAGGAAATTATGCACAGGATGAGATCTGCAAAAAGCATCTCAAAAACAGATTTAAAGGGGCACCTGGGTGGCTCAGGTGGTGAAGCATCTGACTTCAGGTCATGATCTCACAGTTTGTAAGTTTGAGCCCCGCGTCAGGCTCAGTGCCGCGACAGCTCAGAGCCTGGAGCCTGCTTGGGATTCTGTGTCTCCCTCGCTCTCTGCCCTCCCCCACTCGCGCTCCGTCTCTCTGTGTCTCTCAAAAATAAACATTTTTTAAAAAATTAAATAAAACAGATTTAAAGAGAAGCAGCAGAGCACTAAAAACTCCCAAGGAGAGCAGGAGTCCTTCTATCTCCGTGAAACACTACTGCTTAAGGAGGGGTACTAAGTGTCATATAAAGGTCAGCTAAGAAACTTGCTACAAGGTTAACAGTGCTGATATTTCCTACTAACAGGTACTGCCGTTTATCCCTGAAGCATTTAACTTGTGCTGCATCTGCAATGTAATGTGCCTATAAGACACCCTGTTGCAATTACTTCTGAAACATTTAATCTAAAATATGTCATCATTTTTTAATGTTTATTTTTGAGAGAGAGAGAGACAGAGAGACAGAGCATGAGTGGGGGAGGGGCAGAGAGAGAGGGAGACAGAATCTGAAGCAGGCGCCAGGCTCTGAACTGTCAGCCCAGAGTCCAATGCGGGGCTTGAGCTTACAAACCACGAGATCATGACCTGAGCCGAAGTTGGACGCTTAACCGACTGAGTCACCCAGGTGCCCCGCTTTTTTTTGTTTTGTTTTGATGTTTAAAATATATCAGCTTTAAACTAGGTTATAATTCAACCCTCCTTTAAGCATCTGTAACCAATCTGAGCAGCAGTAAACCATAAGAAGGCAGTTTGCTTTTGTATGTACATGGGCCAATCTGCTGCTTACTCTTCCTCAAAAGCAAAACCAAGGTCAACCCAGAGGAAGGTCTGAAAGCAATAGCTGTCTGTTACTATACATCTTCGGGTCTGATACTTATGTGACAGTGGCTTACAGGCCAGATTTTTAAAGAATAAGAAAAGGGATTAGCCAAGCACTTCCAACACCTCTATCTTAGGGTTTCCAGGGTTGCCGTGCCTGTAAGTAGAAGAGGAAGGCAATGAGGTTCAGTGCCTGGTGCCAAGCCCAGGCAACATCCTGCTCTTTCAACAGCGATGGGGCAGTGCCGGTAAAAGCAGGAAAAAAAAAAATTTTTTTTAAGGTCTAGCAATAGCAGAATGTGGCCCCAGACCTGGCCAAGTACCAAATTCAACACAAATTCTAAAAGTTCAGAACATCATTCCACAGAACAATTTTATGCAACCCAAATATGTAACTATGCCACTCTGAAATGTCACTGATTTTCTTTCACACAGGAGGGAGAAGTCAGCAGCAGAGGCAGCAACAAATCTTAAGAACTGATTTTGCATCCTAAACAAAGTCTGAATCACTCTCCCCAAAGCAGAAGAAACTTTTTCTCATGATTTCATCACAAAATGTTGTAACATCTAGAGGAGAATGGACACAGAAAATTACCTTAGTGGTACATTAGAAAAGAAGAAATCAAGTCCAGGTTGAGAAACAGTTCTTTCAGCCAAAATTAGCTGCTTCTAAAGGAATCGCTTGCGTATGGCTGACAGATGGTAACTAGACATTGTGGTGATCATTTTGCAGTGTATACAGATGTCAAATCACTATGTTGTACACCTGAAACTAATACAATATTGTGTGCAACTGTAAGAATAACAAAATAAAGGATATATCTTTGATTACCTACTCAATAAAACAATAATCACACCTTTGAAAAAAGACTTTTGTCTCAATTGTGCAGATTTCCACTGGAGACTGTGGTATCACCAAAATAAACACAGCAGGGCTTCTCAATATACTCTTAGCTTAAAGAACCCTATAGGCTACAACTTGTTTTTAAAATATGTCTTTAGAGGGAGCGCCTGGGTGATTTAGTCGGTTAAGCATCCAACTTCGCCTCAGGTCATGATCTCACGGTTCGTGGGTTCAAGCCCCACATCCAGCTCTGTGCTGACAGTTCAGAGCCTGAAGCCTGCTTCAGATTCTGTGTCTCCCCCTCTCTTTGCCCCTGCCCTGCTCACACTGTCTCTCAAAAAATGAATAAATGTTAAAATATATATATTAAAATATGTCTTTAGGGGCGTCTGGGTGGCTCAGTTGGTTAAGCATCTGACTTTGGCTCAGATCATGACCTCACAGTTCATGGGTTCGAGCCCCAGGTCAGGCTCTCTGCTGACAGCTCAGAGCCTGGAGCCTGCTTCGGATTGCATGTCTCCCTCTCTCTCTGCCCCTCCCCTGCTTGCTCGCTCTCTCTCTCCCAACAATAAATGTTAATTTAAAAAATTTAAAAAATAAAATAAAATAAAAAATGTCTTTGCAGCACCAACTGAAGTTGAGATCCCTGGTTTTCAAACCTTAAGGTACACTCTGGGTATAGATCATATATTCACTGCCTCCTCCCACTCCTTTGGCAATGTCCTAGTATAGCATCCACCTCCTCTTTCCTGCCTGCGGTGCCCTAAGTGACAGGTCCCTTCACTCAAAGGCGGGGAGGCAGATGGCCAATCTTCCCCAGTTGAGGACAACTAGAAACAAGATTGTACATAAGCACTTTCTCCCTAAGAGGTTTAAAAAACTGCCATCTTCAGGGTTAGGGGCTTGTTGAGAAAAAGATCAGCTGTCTGAAAGTTGTGTTAGTGTTAGGGACAGCTCTCCCATTTCACCAAATGTTATCATTGCAAGCATAGGCCAATCACTCTACACAAACATTTCATGTAACCAAAGAACAAGGACATAAATGCAGGCTACCATAGAGATGAGAAAGGGAGTGGGTGACTATCTGGGCACTGGTATGTCTTCTTCCAAGGGCCAGGGTGCCATGGTTATGGCAGTCTCCAGGGTGAGCCCAACGCTTATGGTTATGGCAGTCTCTAGGGTGAGCTCACTGAGCTAGGATTCGAGACAGCCAGCAGGGCTGTGTCGTTTTAAGCCCACTGAATAATCTGTATTCCTGGGGTCAAGAATCATCTCTCATTCACTTCTACCCACCCAGTCCCCAAAGAAATGCTGTGAAAGTGAGGTGGGGGAATTCTATTTCAAAACAGAAATTAAAAAAACGAGGCAGAGGTTTCATGAAGATTTCCATTTTGCAGCTGTCTCTTCTAAAACTACCTTAAAGGAAGGCGCCTGGGTGGCTCAGTTGGTTAAGTGTCTGACTCCTGATTTCAGCTAGTCATGATCTCATGGTTCTGGAGTTCGAGCCCCGCATTGTCAGGCTCCACGCTGTTAGTCTTGGGTGTGTGTGTCTCTCTCTCCCTCCCTCCCTCCCTCTCTCAAAACAAACAAACTTAAAAATAAAACTCCTTTAAGGGATACCACTTGTAAAGAATAAATTATTTGGGGGATATTTCCTAAAGAAAGCTACTGCCCTGCAAACATTTTAATACTCAACAATCTCTTGGTGGTCAAGAGAATATTAAAATTAATTAATTTATATACATATATAAATACATATATAAATTAAAAATCTGCTTCCACATAAAAATCCCGGGCTCTATACTTGGCACTAAAAACAAACTCTAGGAATACAAAAATTTCTGGGGGAAAATTTAGAGTTGTACAACATCCTTATGAGTTCAATCATTTTTCTTAAAAATGTGTAATGTAACTGTATTTGAATGGATATGCCAATGCTTATACTTCTATTGGGGGAAATAAACACCACATAGCTTCCCATCTGCGGCTTGCTATAATTCACCAACAGTGATCCTGAACCCTGCACCTTTTCTAATTTCCATAAAACTACTTGCTTCACAGAAATTCTAATGGACTCCTGGTAAGCAACTGCCTGGGCACCAAGGGAATCCCAAATATTTTCCCAAAGACTTTAAAACATCTTAGACCAACCCTGCAATTGACCAAATGCTGAAGGTTTCTGTGGCTCCAGGTATGAGAATACTGATTTCCCTGGTCTGCTTTTCTCTTTTCTGCTCTACTTGTCTGAAACACATTCAGCTAGTTCTGCCCAGTTTGACCCCTTGGTCCAGTTGTGATTTTTCAACTCTTCTTTTAAGCTACTTCTCAACTTAGTTATCTTCAGTGGTCATGTGGAACATAGAATCTTTTACTTGGATTCACCCCATGAGATATTGGTGAGGGTCCTGTCTTCTCTTCTGTGTTCAAAGCCACAACTGAATTTTAAGCTCATTGACCAAGTTGCTGTTTCCTGTGTGAGGGAAGTTTGCAGTTTTCAGTTCATTTGAGAAGCAGAAACAACTAACATATTCCGGGCATAGTGATGATCACCATCTCAACAGTAAGAGCTCTGCTCGTTTCTCCAGATTATCTTTTATGACTCATCACTCAGGTACCCCAAGGGGAGTGGTCCTTCAAAACCCTGTCATTACTTTTTTATAGCATTAAAATACGTTAACCACATATTAAAGGTAATAAACAGAATACCTAAGAGAAAACAGGAATGTTTCCAACGCCCTCTGTAATAGCCAAATCTTGCAAGCTCCCCTCTCGTTAATCAAGTAATACAGAATGTCTATCCTGACTCCTGTGTAAAATCTGCTACCCTGACAACCCCGATGACAGAAAAAATCCTGGTAATGCAAAATCAGTTTCCAAAAAGCCAAGATGCGCAGCTTTCAAGAACAGTGACGCTGTTCCGATCGCCATAACAAAAACACGAGCAGGTATGCCGTTGGTCTTGACATTCATGCTATTGTCTATGGGGTAGACTCTTCTTCTGGTACTCTACTGCATTCATTAAAAATGGCTAAAGTTATCAAAAGTATTCAGTGTAATGTAAACTAAGGTATTTCCACCTCTAAATCCACAGCACAAACCCGGAAGAGGTTATAAAGGAACCTTCGATGGATGTGCTTAATAAGTGCTTCAGGAGGACATGAGAGAGAATACATGACATACTTGCCCAAATCAAACTTGATCCTCCAACACAGTTCTCATAATATTCAATTTTATATACCACAGACTGAGATGCCACAAAGATTCATGCTGCTACAGATAACCTAGACTTTCTTCACTTTTATAGGTTGTAAAAGAATACAAGTATGCCCACACCTTTGCCAAAAATTAGAGCAGCTGGGTGTTCTCTGAGTCAAAGCAACTGTTCAAGCTCAATTTTAAAATCCTTATTAAAACCAAACTCCACCGAAGAGAGATTGCTAATGACATTTTGATATATCACACACTTACACATCATTACTAGTAACTACAATTTAAAGAACATGTTCATGGTTAAATTCAAAACAGAACTGAACTGGTTCAACATCGAGAATTTGAGTGTTTTTTAATGTTTATTTACTTTTGAGAGAGAGAGAGAGAGAGAGAAAGACAGAGCGTGAGTGGGAGAGGGGCAGAGGGAGGGAGACACCGAATCCGAGGCAGGCTCCAGGCTCCAAGCTGTCAGCACAGAGCCTGATGCAGGGCTCGAACTCATGAACAGTGAGATCATGACCTGAGCCGAAGTTAGACGCTTAACTGATTGAGCCACCCAGGTGCCCCAACATTGAGAATTTTAAAATTCCTTGATTATTTGTGTTTTTTTTTAATTTTTTTAATGTTTATTTTTAAGAGTGAGAGAGAGAGAGAGAGAGAGAGAGAGCGGGGGAGGGGCATAGAGAGAGGGAGACACAGAATCCGATGCAGGCTCCAGGCTCTGAACTGTCAGCACAGAGCCTGACACAGGGCTCAAACCCATGAACTGTGAGATCATGACCTGAGCCAAAGTTAGACGCTTAACTGATTGAGCCACCCAGGTGCCCCAACATTGAGAATTTTAAAATTCCTTGGTTATTTGTTTTTTAAAAAATTTTTAATGTTTATTTTTAAGAGAAAGAGACAGAGTGTGAACAGGGGAGAGGCATAGAGGGTGACACAGAATCCAAAGTAGTCTCCAGATTCTGAGCTATCAGCACAGAGCCTGACGCAGGGCTCAAACTCAAAAACTGAGATCATGACCTGAGCTGAAGTTGGACACTTAACTGACTGAGCCACCCAGGTGCCCCTTGGTTATTTGTTTTTAATTTTTTTAATGTTTATTTATTTTTGAGAGAGAAAGAGAGAGGGAGACAGAGAGTGAGCGGGGGAGGGGCAGAGAGAGGGAGACACAGAATCTGAAGCAGGCTCCAGGCTCTGAGCTTCCAGCATAGAACCTGACGTGGGGCTCAAACCCACAAACCATGAGATCATGACCTAAGCCAAAGTTGAACGCTTAACCGATTGAGCCACCCAGGCGCTCCAAAATTCCTTGGTTATTTACTTATGGTGACCACGGCTTTTTTTTTTTTTTTGGTAAGATTATAGTTTGCCCTAGAAACCAGTTATTTTAACTGGAACACTATTTACATGGCAGTGTTTTTCTTTTCCCAACAAAATGTCTTTTTCACTTATTCATAACTACCAATCATGAAAGATGCTCACACAATAATGCCAAGTTGAAGAAAGCAAATTACAAATTGGTATATACAGCAAGAACCCATTCTTGTATAAAGACATGGTTGCACATGACCATACACATGTGCATGTGTGTGTGCAAGTGCCCATACATGTGTGTACACAGTTTTGTGTGCACAAGCATATATACCCAAAAGTTGATAATAGATCTCTCTCTGGGTATGGAATTACAGTGATTTTATTCTTTACGCTTACACTTTCAGTGCAGAAAGTTAGAAAATACAAATAGTACTTTAACAAAGAAAGAAGTTACCCAAAAAAAAAAAAAAAAAAAAAAACCTCTGTGCTCACTAAACACAGGGCACTACATTTCTAGTACAGTGTCATCGTATAATGCATAATAATGGGATCATAAGTATCCTCCAGTGTGTAAATGTTCCATACTATTATCTGTATAATTACTATCAAAATAGTAATCACAAAGTTAGAAATTCACTAGAGAATTGTACAGGGTGAAAAATAAACATATCCCTTATACTGCCTTTCGTTAGCAACACTGCCTTTTCCCCCAGAGGTAACTACTCATGGTATGTATCAATCAGACCTTTTTGTATTATCCATACACATAAGGAAGGTTCTGTTTGCTTTTAGAAAAGTGGAATCACGGTATATGAAGGGTGCAGACTCCCTCCTTCCCCTCCCTCCTTTAACAACGTACTTTGGAACTCCTGTGTCAGTCAAACATAGGTTTGAAGGGGTTTCTTTCCTTCAAACACCCTATGGTATTCCATAGAACAGCACATTATTTAAATCATTCCTCTATTGACAGATATTCAGGTTGCCATTAAGTTTTCACTGTTATGACCAGTTTCAGTGAAACCTTATACATATCTAGTTTCCTAACAGTATTGCTGCATCAAAATATACCATACATTTTTTAAAAAATATATGTACATTTTAAAATGAGAGGATTTGGGTATTTTTTTTATCAAGAAGCCATACAATTTGTACTCTAAGTAACAGTGTATGACAGTTCCCATGTCTTTGCTAAAAGTGGATATTATATTTAGTTTTGCCAATGTATTTGGTGAAAAGTGGTTTTCATTTCCTTAATTACTAGAGGGAATTTGAGCATCCTTTTTCTTATTCATCATTTTTATTTCTTATTCTCAGAAATGCCACTTCATAACCCTCTGCTACTTTCTCTAATGTGTGCCTTTTTCTTACTGACTTGTAGGAGCTCTTTATATATAATGGATATTACATAGTAAAAGTCTTTTTCATAATAGGTGAAAGATTTATGTGATCTGAAGAGAAGAAAACAGAGTATATAGCAGAATCCTTTTAATCTAATGTTAGTTAATTAGTTAACCGAAACAGTTGATTAGTTAATCAAAAGTGTCAATTAAAATAAACAATCATAAAAATATGCACATGACAAACATTTCATCTTCATTAGTAGTAAATGTACACCCATCAAACTTTTTTAAAAAATTTTTTCTATGTTTATTTACATTTTGAGAGAGAGAGCACAAGCTGGGGACGGCAGAGTGAGAGGGAGACATAAAATCTGAAGCAGGCTCTAGGCTCTGAGCTGTCAGCACAGAGCCCGATGCAGGGCTCAAACTCACAAGCTGTGAAATCATGACCTGAGCTGAAGTCAGACGCTCAACCAACTGAGCCATCCAGGAGCCCCCAACTCATCAAACTTTTGATACAGGGCCAGGAGGCCAAGAGGCCAAGAGGTTTTTTTCTTTAACTCCAGGCCCACTGATTGTGAACATTTTTAAACTGAATTCTTAGAAAATGTAGAACTTCAAAGAATTTAAAAGACACTTACAAAGCACAATGAGTGAAGAAACACTTAGATTTTATAATTTTTTTATATAAATCTTTTATCTAATCTTACCCACACTTAACTGAATGGTAGTAACTTGCTTTCATCAAGTCTCCAAAACACTGGATTTGTTTTGTTATAATGACTTGAATGTAACTATCACCCAACTTCAACAATTATCCACATGTGCTGACTTTTCTTTCCTTTACCACTGGATGCACTCCATACTTCCACCCCATCCCCCCAGACATCATATCATTTCATCTGTGAATTTTCACAGGTTAAGTATCAATAGCATCTGTTCTAATGGTAGGTCCTCAAGCATACTGGCACACTAGAGACCAACCTACTAAATCCCAAGTGTTCAGTGCAGTGTATTTTACAAAGGAAATGAAGAGCATCATGTAATGTGGTAGGTCAGTTAAGAAGTCAATTAAAGCTTCTATCGCATATGTAAATGGTATTTTCCCCTAGTCTGTCTCTTGCATTTTAACTTTGTTACAGTTGTCTTATGCTTTCCAGAAAAGCATTAAATATACAGTTAAAATTTTAAACTACACCCTTAATTTCTTTCTGTATATGATGTGAGGTAGGGATCCATTTCTTTCCAAATATACGGCCAACTGTCCTAACTCAATTTCCATTTTCGACATCACCCACAGGGTGTTTAAAAAAAACAAAACTAAAGTGTCAATTTCTAACAGACAAAAGAAAGCTATGCAAACAAAACAGTAAACCAACAGTCTAAGTTGAGCTTGATAAGATCAAACTCCTATGTATTTAAAGGTTTGGGAGCCAGAGCAACAGCACTGCTGTACCAGGCTCTGTCATTACCACTCTGGCTTACAGTTAGGATCGCCAAAGGACATCACAAAAGGGATGGACATCTCTCTGAATCTCACGGGTTGCCCTACCTGAAAATTTACATCACAACGAAATAGCCCACTTAACAAGAACAACAAAATCAACTTTCCCAACCCTCTATCCGTTCCTTAATGCTACTCCTGGACCCAAAAGCCTTGTAGACATAGGAAAGAAAATGAATACACTCTTCTGAACCACAATTTCTCATAGAAGTGTAACTAAAAAGTACTAAAAGACAAGGTGAAGTTTGTTAAATTTCCTTTATAACTCAGGGATGTGATAATTTAGAAGGCTGTTTTATCTCTGGGCAAACTTTTTCTGGAAAGGACCAGAGAGTAAATAGGCTTTCAGAGCCATACATTCTCTGTTTTGACTCTGATGTTGCATTTTGAATGCAGCCAGACAATACATAAATGAATGGATGTGAATGTGTTCCAACATAAGTTCATTTATAAAAATAGGGTAGGATTTGGACACCAGCACTGTTTTGCCAGCCTTTGCCTTATACCAATGATTGACCTTTATCAAGTAGGAATCCACCACCCTAGCTGTCTACTCTTCTGAGCAAATATGGTGACACTGAAGAGACAAGTAATAATTTCAGTACCACCTTACAGAAATGAATACTCTCAAAATTAATCACTAGCCTTTTCCTGTAACTTCTTCTCATAATTTGAGCACATCCATTTTTCAAAGTATCAAATTGTAAGTCACCTTAAAGCTAATGCTTATTTTTAAACAAAACGAACACTAAGTGGCTACTATACAAGGAAAGCAACAGTCTAGACATACACATTCAAAAGTCTGGTATTCATTATTCTGAGAATCAATAGTGAGTATAAAAAGCCTCTTAAGTATATGGTCATGATTTGTGACCTCACTACTGAGAACATAGAAGTGAACTTTTAAAGTATGTTTAAATGAGAGCCCAAATTTGTTCTTTGGATCACTTAACAGAAACCTTGATTTAAAAACCATACATACTCTTTTACCCAGTTTTAATTTAGAAAGTGAAACCAAAAATCGCCTTGGCACATCAGCATCTCTTTAATTTTAAAAGATTAATTTTAACACTTCACAGCCTGGTTGAGGCAGAAATTATATTTTCAAGGCACAAAAGATGGCAGCCATTTTAATATGGCAAGAGCATGTGTGAGTATGTATTCACACTCGAAGCCATCAAGGCAACTTATTCAAAGAATGCATTTGAGCTCCAGGATTGCTGAAAAGGAAAACTGTTTACACTGCTTACAGAAATACTGAGTGTCATGCAGACCAGCAAGGAATAAAATTAAGGGACAAAGGCACACCAGACCCCTGGACACCCAAGGCACCATCCACAAAAGGAAAAATTGATAAACTGGACCTCATCAAAATGAAAGGCTTTTGTTCTTTGAAACTCCCTGTGAAGAAGATGAAAGACAAGCTATATAGACTGGGAGAACATATTTGCAAGCCACGTACCTAACAAAGGACTAGTATTTAGAATATATAAAGAACTTTCAGAACTCAACAGTAAAACCAAAAACAAAACAAAAAAATAAATAAATAATAAATCCAACTAGAAAATGAACAAAATATGTGAACATACATTTCACCAAAGAGGATACAGAGATGGCAACTCAGCACATGAAAAGATGTCCAACGTCATTAGCTATTTGGGAAATGCAAATTAAAACTATGACAAGATATCACTAGACAGCAATCACAATGGCTAAAATATAAACTAGTAACCACAGCAGCTGGCAAGGATGAAAAGCATTCATTCATACGTTGCTGGTGGTAATGTAAAGTGCCACTCTGGAAAACAATTTGGTAGTTGCTTTTAAAATGAAACATACAGGTGTCCGGGTGGCTCAGTTGGTTAAGTGTCCAACTCTTGATTGGCTCAACTCATGATCTCATGGTAGTGGGATCGAACCCTGTGTCAGGTTCTGTGCTTGGCATGGAGCCTGCTTGGGATTCTCTCTCTCCCTCTCCTCCTCTCCTGCTCATGCTTGTGCGTGCTCTCTCTCTCTAAATATAAATAAAAATAAACAAATAAATAAAATGAAACATGCAATGACCTTACAACCAGCAACTGCACTCTTGGGCATGTATCCCAAAGAAATGAAAACTTACGTTCACACAAAAAGCAGGACACAATTGTTCACAGAAGCTTTATTTATGATAGGTTAAAAAGGAAAAAATAAAAATAAAAAACCATGAACCAACCAGATGTCCTTCAACTGGTGAATGGTGAAACTGGGGCACATCTACACCATGGAATAGGACTCAGCAATGAAAAGGAACTGGATACTAGAGTCCCTACGTGAATCTCCAGGGAATTACTCTGAGTGGGAAAAAAGCCCATCTCAGAATGTTACATACTGTCTGATTCCATTTATATACCATTCTTGAAATGACAAAATTATAGGCATGGAAAACAGATTTGTGGCTGCTTGGGGCCAGCGAGGGAGGGGGACTGCTGTGGCTATAAAAGGGCAACACCAGGCATCCTTGTGGTGATGGAACTGTTCTGTATCTTTACTGTGGAGGTGGTTACATGAATTAACCCATGTGATAACATTGCACAAAACTAAATACACACACCCAAATGACTGCATGTAAAACCGGTGACCTCTGATTCAGGTGGATGAATTGTATCTATTTCTTTTTTTTTTTTTGTAATTTTTTAATGTTTATTTATTTTGAGTGAGAGAGAGAGAGTGAGCAGGGGAGGGACAGAGAGAAAGGGAGACACAGAATCTGAAGTGGGCTCCAGGCTCCGAGCTATTAGCAGAGAGCCTGACGCGGGGCTTGAACCTACCAACGGTGAGACCATGACCTGAGCCGAAGTCGGACGCTTAACTGACTGAGCCACCCAGGCACCCAGAATTGTATCTATTTCAATTTCTTTGTCATGATATTATACTACAGTCCTGCAGATGTTACCACTGGGGAAAATTAGAAAAAGGGTATTATTTCTTACAACTGCATGGGAATCTACAGCTACCTCAAAATGACCAGTTAAAAGACAAAGAAAGAAAAAGAATATATAAGGCCAGCCAGTGATAGGAGTGGAAAAATAAAGCTTTTATTTTTGCTAACATCTCAGGAATTGAAAGTCAAGGAAGGGGGGAGGGAAGGAACGCCAAGAAGAGAATCTATAATACAATCATCTCCTAGTCCACTATGGGGGTTTAAGTTTCCCCAGGATTTTGTTTATGTCCCTGATTTGAATGTTCTTGTTGTTAATAAATATAAACTGTATATACATCTATCTCTTCACAGCCCCACCACAACCACCCCAGGCTATAAACTCACGAAGAGGGTTTTCTTAACCATCATATCCTGGTGGCCTGGCACCAAAACCAGGGACAGCTGAAGGAATGAGATAAGTTCAATGAGTGATAAATGAATGAATAAGATGCCAGCATATTCTTTAAAGTTCCTAGTCAATTACAGTTACAAGGCGGTATGTATATATTCACTTTCAAATTTCTGAAAGACATGAATGTTTTTTAAAGTGTTCTATGCACGTTTCACTTGCAAGCAGAAGTTAACAACACCCAACTTTTGTAAAATGCCTCCCAATTTATAGACTTCCACATATACTCATTTGATAAGATAGGTTATGAATTATGCACACATAAATTGGAGCAAGCATATGCAGATGTTTGAGAAAAACATTCTCAACAACTGTTATAACTAAGGATTTAGGCCACAATGTTAGTGCTGCTTACATCATATAATCATATATCTATCAGTATAAGAACAAAGAATTCAAATTGGGAGACTTATGGCTCACTCTGCCAACCATCAAGAGGCTTTTACAGATGCAAAAACCAAGAGAGGTTAGGTGACTTGTTCAAGGTTATACAATTGGCTAGGGCTGGATTCAGAGCCTCTCCAGAGTCCCAATTCATTTCTCCTCTTAAATTGAATTGGGCAAGACTCTCTTATCTCCACCCATCCCACACCTACCCAAAACACAAACAAAAATGTTAATCTGAATCATTAATTTTTTAATAGGGTTTTTAGGGGAAAAGCTTTTAATTGTTGCAGTGCACCTTCCCATGGATGTTTAAGTGTCAAATTCCTTCTAGTATCAGAACAATATGGTACTTTATTCTATGGTGCGAGTATACTAACGGTGTAACGTTTCATCCTCCACCCAAAGAAAGTGTGGAGAGGGTGTTAACTCCAACAGGAGTCTTACATGTCTCACACGTTAGTAGCTTCAATCGAAAAAGAGAGCTATTTTATAATTCAAGAGGCCTTATGCTATAAAAAGCTTGACTGATATCCTCATTGACAGTCCTGTAATTGAATCTTCCATTGCATGCTGCCTTAGGTATCAAGAACAGTTAAAAGTATTAGAGGCAGAATAAAAGAAAAACTAAAGTGACGAGCAACTACCAGGAAATGGGACTTTAATTAGGTTAAATCTCTGTTACACAGCAACATGTAACTAAGCATGAATTTAGAGGTCCTAGAATCAAAACACTAGAGGAACCTTATTTGTGCTCTAGTTCAACATCCTCATTTTTGCAGATGTAGAAACTGAGGCATTGATTAAGGACTTAACCAGTAAAGCAGCCCACTTACTTATTCAGCAACTCACCGTCGTTTCTTGGAGCCATGGCTGATTTTTTTTTAAGGTGAGAGACTATAGCAAAATTAATTTCAAGAGGGTGGGGAAATGCCTTTCAAGGAGGAGATGCTGGAGTGCGGAGAAAATATGACGTCCTTTTTAAAATATGTAACCCCTTGATGGGGGTTAGGCAATGAATCATATTCTCCCCGATTTTTCTATGTGCTACAGACATCAGCCGCAATTCTTTCTGTAGGGTCCTCAAATGAGAGGAAGAGGAAGTGAATGAAGCTGATGCTAAATATAAGGCATTCATGAGGACAGGGATGTAGACAGAACGGGGGGCGGGGGGGGGGGTGAAGAGCACGCTTCTGCTAGAATTCAGCCGTTTTCTAACGCACCTAAAGATACGGAAGCCAGGAAGAGCTGGGAAGGCAGGGCATCCCTCAAATCCGAAGGGCGGATGCTGCTAGGACCAGAGGGACCACAGAGCACTCGGAGACAGAGCGACCCCGAAGGGACAAGATGGAGTTGAGGTCTAGGGGCGCCCTAAAGGTCGTCTGGAGGTCTGGCAAGCACTTGATGTGCTCCTTCGCAAAGGGTAAAGGCAACGCACAGTAAGCCCGGTCGGGAAGATGCTTCTGGCCCTCGGGGGATGGAGGACGGTGGGTGGCAGGAAGAGAAGGAGGCAGGGCTCTCGAGGACCCTGGACTTCGGAGGAGAAGACACAGAGACCCCCGGGAATCTTCCCAGCACCGGGAGGGAGGCGGGCGGGTAGATCGGCCGGGCTCCCAAAGAAAGAGAGCCCATTCCGGGAACTGGGACGTCCTCTCCACCTCCGCGGGGCTCAGGTGCGGGACGGCGGCGCCGCCGGAGCTGGGGCCCCTACCGCGACAAGGGTCAGCAGCCGGGGCTATACTTACCGGAGACGCGGTCCACACGGCGTCTTCGCAGCCGGCCCGCTCCTGGCACCCGGAAAGCCCGCGGAAAAACCGCGTGCCCGCTAGCGCTGGGGCGAGGAGGGGCGCGCCACGGAGGCCGGAGAAAAAGCCGCAGCGGCCCGCGCGCACCCGGACGGCCGGCGGAGGCGGGACGAGGCGCGGCGCGGCGCGGCGCGAGCCCGGAAAAGACGCGCCCGGAGGGGCGGGCGGAGCGGGGGCGCGCGGTGGTGTGGCTGAGCCGGCCGAATCGCGGGCGGCCGACGTCTCGGCCCACCCACGCTCCCGCCTCCGCTCGCCCCGGACGTCAGCCGAGGAGGCGGGGCCGAGAGGGCTTCCCGAGGCGAGGGAGGGCGCTGCGGGCGAGCCGAGTCGACTAACGGCTCCTCGCTGGCTCGCCGCAGCCTCTCGCTCTGGCTTCCGAGTCGCCGGGAGGGCGGGCCGGCTGGCCGCGTTATCAAGTGTGCTTTCGGAAGGGCCTGGAGCCTATCCGATTTCAGCGAGGTCTGGGACGCGCCCATCGCCCGCACCTGTGCTGGCTTCCTAGGACTCAGCCCCAGGATGAAAGTTCCCCTCGGGTCATCTTCCAGCTGCCCTTTACAGATACTCATCTTTGGACCTAGCCTCTCTTTCTTCTGAGGGAGATCCTATTCTTTGATTAAAGGCATACTGCTCCTCCAAGCCTGAGCCAATGTCCTTGTTCCTTTCACCTCGCCTCTCACTGCGTTAAGACCCCAGCTCCCTCTCGCTTATGAAATACCAAAAGAATGGGGAGGAGGGGGGTTCACTTTATGTCTTTCCTTCCCACCGTGGTGTAATGGCAAAAGAGCCGACAGCTGATAAGGGTCACCGCGGCATTTTGACATTTTACTGGCCATGATCGTAGCTCATGAGCCAGTCCTACAAAGACCGTTCCCAAGAGATTCAAGAAATTGCTGTTAAAAATAGAATGCTGGTGAACTGCCTCAAGACTGCAAAAGGGACAGACCATAATTGTAAATGAGCCATGACAAACTGCAAGAATATATCACCAGAAGAAGTAAAAAGCACCAATATTCTTCCAAGCTCCCTGATGCATAATGGAGGACTAACTTCCTATTCCTGCTAGCAATGGACATTTCATTTCACTTGCTATTTCCCATCTTCCCATAGAATTACTTGTCACCCTACAGGCTAGAGTCATTGTTAACTTTACCATGCATCCAGATCATCTTGGGTGCTTGTTAAACTATGGGTGCCTATAGCTACAACCTCCGGATACTCTGTTTAGGATCTGAGGGGGACTGAGAAATTTTATTTTTTAATAAGCATCCCAGGTCACACCATGGTGGTTGGAGGCCAACATACTTATTCTGAACTGGGATTACTCAATTTCCAACAGGCCCGCCCACTTACATTTAATATGCCTACAAATATTACTAAGGCAATCATGAACTTCCTTTTTCGAGATTGACCTAGAGAGTTCTGGACTTCAAACGAATTTCTCACGTTTATTTTATGAGATCTTGTTGCAATAACAGAAATAAGTAATAATTTGCCAGCTATATAATTCACTGGGTGTCTGCAGTATACAGAGCCCTGTCATCCATAGCAGGGTTAACACAAATGAAATATAAGGAATGATCATCCCTGCCCTCAACAAATTTAGTGTCTAGTCATGAAATTAAAACACAGACACAGGACAGACCCAGTATAGCACGTAAGTCAATCTGTTGGACTAAGAAGAAAAAGAACTTACAATTAAAGAATACTTTGGTCCATTTCCTTCACTACCTATCATTTAGCTCAGACCTCTTCAACTAGGTAATCTCCTCTGAACACTGAGTCCTCAGTTTACTGAAGTTCCTCCAGCGTTACAAGGTAAAAAGGAAACCCTAAAGCTATCAGGTTTTGTTGGTATGTATGAATTTGTATACATACATACCTGTGCATATGCATGTGTGTATATATGGATATAGATATATTTATCAGACCAAGAAACTACTTGAATGTTTCAAGATCTTTATCACTTAGGTTATTCATTAATACAGACAGTCCTGGCTACCTTTATCACATACCAGATCTCCCCTTCTACGGTTAACCACACCCAGGATGAAGCCGGAAGAAGAGCTACAACTCCAAAAAGGAAATCAAGTGTATCCATACTATTTCTAGCTTTCCTTTCTCACTCCTTCAAGGTCCAGACAAAACCTTGTTTAATTTCTTGTCATCGGAAACCCTCAAGCATTCCTACCCAGGAACAAAACATTCCTCCCCCCACCCCCCATCCCCCCCCCCCCCACCCCCCGCCACTGCCAGCTGCCTGACATTTTAGAGAGAACATTTGCACGATTGTTTACTAGCTGGGAAGACATGGGATTATTACCCCTATTTTACAGGTGGAGAAATAGATGCAGGTTAAATGACTTGTCCAGTCACATAAGTAACTAGTAACAGAGCCTGGGTTTCCTAACCATGGTTCTCACATCTCCTACACTACTGCCTTTGTGACTACATGAGGTTTCCTGGGTAGTAAGTCCTCCCCAGAACTACCAATCAAATTAGAAACAGAAGAGATAAACATATGGAAATGGAAAACACAGTGCAACTGACAGATTCAAAATACAACATCAAAAGCACTTAAAAGCATGAGAATTAGACTGAAGCCAAATGGAATTTAACACGGCAGCTCTCTTAGCAGGTACCGATATTTAGGCCTTGCTCATTTTACTCTCCTGTAACAAGAAGCTGAAAGAGATAGCCAAGCCGCTCCTGGCATTAGTTATTTATGGAAGGGCAGAAAACAACGTTCTTCATGGACTGTGTAACAAGCCTTTGCGTGTTAAACATACTTCACAGGTTTGTAAAATAATAACTTCCTCCTGTGGCCCAACTACACGCAGCAGGACTTTATCATAATATTTGCATAGACATGTTATGTTTTGTCATTAGCGAGGCCTTGTTTTTTTCAGGCCCCTAACGAGGCCAAATACTGTCTTCAAAGGTATGCCTTAATAACTGGTAAAATCAGAAACCTAGACAAGAGATGATCTTACTGTGAATATCCCAAGCTACTGCATTCAAAAATGGTCAGCAGTGTAGTAGCTAGATCTAAATGTTATCTTTCGAGAAAGGATTCTTTCATCTTTTTCAAATGATGATTTCTTTTCATCCTGGCATATTGTACAGGTTTTTATATGAACTGAAAAAATAAAAAAATAAACATTAAAAAATTTTTTAAGTGAATTCCTATCCCCTCTAAATAAAAGCCTCCACAGTGTCCTTGCAAATTGCTTTAGCAATTCCTTCCCAAAAGTGGGTGGAAAAAAAGAACAAAATATTCAGATTATCTGTAAGGCCAGAGGCAAATGAAATGGGCTGTGGTTGTCATCAGATCTGCATGGAAATTACCTTTAGTATATTTTTGCCCACTTTCTGTAGTGATTCTAGCCCGATAAGGTTAGGGGGAAAGATAGGTCATCAGTATCATAACTCACATTCAATCTGTCTTCATTTTCCTTTCCCTTTCACATTCAAGAAGATTAGATTTCATCTCCCATTCTTAAAAGACAAGTCAAATCACAACAACATTTTTTAATGTCCCTTACTCAGAATCATTGACTACTAGAGCCAGGAGGCCACTAAGAGGCAGACTAACAGGACTGAAAACCATATGGGCTTTGGACATGGACCAAACTAGACCAAGTTACATAATCTCTTCAAAGCCTCCTCATCTGTAAATTGGGGATAATAATGGTCCCTCATTCATAGGACTCTTCTGAGGGAGGTTAAATGAAACCATGCCCGTAAAAAGCCTGGTTTATGGCAAGTGTGGAGAAAATGGTGGCTATTAATTACTAAGTTTGACCTCCTCATTTTACACGTGAGAAAAAAAGGAAACTGGTACCAAAACTCACATCTCTCCATTAGACCACACCAGTCTTTCTCCAGATTCTCCTATTTACTGACTGACTTTCTTTAAAGCCAAGGGCGAAATTCCTTAAGTTTCTACAACCACAACCTTCACTTTCATTTACTAAATCACCCTCTGACCTCCAGGCTTCAATCCTCTAAATATGCCCTTTGCTAGTGCCTTCTATGAAATGGACAAGCCCCTTCATTATACCTAGATATTCATTCTGCTTAAACCTTGAACACTTACTCAAAGCACTCCTTCTCCAAACTAAAATGCTATAATAAAACTGTCTCATTTGAGCGCCTGGGTGTCTCAGTCAATTAAGTGTGCCACTTCAGCTCAGGCCATGATCTCGAGTTTCGTGAGTTGGAGCCCTGTGTCAGGCTCTGTGCTGACAGCTAAGAGCCTGGGGCCTGCTTTGGATTCTGTTCCTCCCTCTCCCTCTCTGCCCCTCTCCGTTCCCCCCCCCCAAAAAATAAACAAACATTTAGAAAAAAATTAAAAAACAACAAAAACACTGTCTCCTTCACGTGGAACCCAGTACAGGCCAAGTTATTGTTATCAAAATGAAACATCTTTAGCAACACTTTTAAATAACAATGGCCACCAGGTGTGCCAGACACTGCCCCAAACACTTTGCACTTATTATTTCATTTTACCCTCACAATAAGCTTATGAGGTAGATATATTAATATTTCAGGGGAACATGTGCATATCACTGAATAAGGAATATTTCACATACCCAGCTCATTATCACATAAACCCATCTAAAAGAGAAGCAAGTTCTCATGTGGGAGCATTCTACTTCTATATTAGGCACAGGGGGACCCCTCCTATAAAAAGACACTTAAAGCAAATACCTTGAAGGTGAACTCATAGATTTTGAGAGTCACTTTTAGCTAGGTTATGTATCTAATCCAGACTATCTATACAGACAGCTTTGAGAATCAGGGTCTAACCTCAACTTTCTGCAATCTCATTTCAATAGTATTTATAAAAGAATTCAACAAATCCGATTTTGTTGCCACTGGGGAAAATATTAGGTATGGCAATGTAGATCAGCATATGAATTAGTTCTCTCTTTGTTGAGCCATGAAGCAAATTAGGCCTTATGTAAAATTGTCTGAACTGTTTGTAGCGATAAATTGCTGTCCACAGACTAATACATTCCTGAAAGGCTATTTTTATTTTTTTTAAGTTTATTTATTTGTTTTGAGAGACAGAGAGAGCATGTGTGCACCAGAGGGGGAGGGGCACAGAGAGAGGGAGAGAGAGAGAGAATCTTGAACAGGCTCTGCACTGTCAGGGAAGAGCCTGATATGGGGCTTGAACTCATGAACCTTCAGATCATTACCTGAGCCAACATCAAGAGTCAAACACTTAACTGCCTGAGCCACCCAGGCACCCCTGAAAGACTCTTTTAAAGCAAATTTCGGGGCACCTGGGTGGCTCAGTCGATTAAGAGGCTGACTTCAGCTCAGGTCATGATCTCACAGGTGATGAGTTTGAGCCCTGCATCAGGCTCTGTGCTGACAGCTCAGAGCCTGGAGCCTGATTCAGAATCTGTGTCTCCCTCGCTCTCTGCCCCTCCCCCACTCATGCTCTATTTCTCTCTCTCTCTCTCTCTCTCTCTCTCTCTCTCTCTCTCGCGTGCACGCATTCAAAAATAAATAAAACACCAAAGCAAACTTTCACACAGTAAGCCCCAGTTATCCACTGATTGCCTCTTTATTATTATTTTGCTTATAAAAGAAGTACATGTTTGCTTCTTTTGTTCAAATAGAAGTTTACAAAGTAAAAGAATCTCTGATCCTGCTCTATGGAGATAATGACAGCTATGAGCAATCTGATACATATCTTCCCAAATGCACATATATGGTCACAAATACTTATTTTTTCAAAATGAGAATATATTATACACATTGCTCTACAAATTGCTTTCATCCACTTAGTATATATCACAAACATCATTCCATGTTATTATATTTGTATGTAGATATCTAAATAATTAGGCCCCCCCTTTTTTTTACTGCTACCCAGTATTCCATAGTTCAGGTGTACCATAATGTATTAGCCATATCCCTATTGATGAACATTCAGGATCTTTCCCTAATTCTTCACAATACTCCAATTAATATCCCCATGCATGTGTCTTTGTGTATTTGTTCAAGCATCTCTATATAGTTGAGCCCTGTAAGTGGTAATGATGCTGGGTCAAAGAGTATGTGTATTTTATTTTATTTTGTTTAAGTTTATTTATTTATTTTGAGAGAGAGAGATAAAGCAGGGAAGAGGCAGAGAGAGAGGGAGACAGAGAATCCCAAGCAGGCTCAGCGCTGTCAGCTTGGAGTCCGCTTCAGGGCTTGAACTCAGGAACCTTGAGATCATGACCTAAGAGGAAATCTGGAGTCAGTCGCTTAACCGACTGAGCCACCCAAGCGGCCCAAGTATGTGCATTTTAAATTTTAAAAGATACTGTCAAGTTGTCTTTTAAAAGGACCAAACTTGGGGCGCCTGGGAGCTCAGTCGATTAAGTGTCTAACTTCGGCTCAGGTCATGATCTCACTGTTTGTGGGTTCTAGCTCGGCATCTGGCTCTGTGCTGACAGCTCAGAGCCTGGCCCTGCTTTGGATTCTGTGTCTCCCTCTCTCTCTGTCCCTCCCCTGCTTGTGCTCCCTCTCTCTCAAAAGTAAATAAACATTACAAAAAAATTTTTGAAGACCAAACCAACTTACATTCCTACTTAGAGTATATAAGAGTGCCATTTTCGTCATATCCTTGAAAGCTTTGAATAGTATCAATCTTTAAAAATCTTGCCAATCCAGGGGCACCTAAGTGGCTCAGTCAGTTAAATATCTGACTCTTGATTTCGGCTCAGGTCATGATCTCACGGTTCATGTGTTCGAGCTCTGCCTTGTGTCAGGCTCTGCACTGATAGCCCAGCATGGATAGTGAGGAGCCTGCTTGGGATTCTCTCTCCCTCTCTTTTGGCCCCTTCACCATTCATGTGTGTGTGCACGTGTGTGCACTCTCTCTCAAAATGAATAAACTTTAAAAAATAAATAAATAAAATAAATAAAAAATAAAAATCTTGCCAATCCCACAGGCAAACAATGCTATCTCATTATTGTTTAATTTCCATTCATTAAAATGTTTGAGGGCTGCTTGGGTGGCTCAGCCAGTTAAGCATGTGATTTTGGCTCAGGTCATGATTTCATGGTTCATGAGTTCGAGCCCTGAGTCTGGCTCTCTGCTGTCAGCCCACTGTGGATCTTCAGTCTCCCTCTCTTTCTGCCCCTCCCCCCATTTGCTCTCTCTCTCGTAAACTTTTAAAAAAGTTTGATAATCATATATATTTTTCTAAAAGTAATAACTATTCATTACAGAAAATATAGAAAACACCAAAAATATATAAAGAATGCTCTTTACATCCACAGTTCTGCTTCCCTGAGTGAGCCACTAGGAATATTTTGATGTATTTTTACCAGTTTCTTCTTATGCATATTTTTTCCCAAAACTGGAACCATTCTATACATTCAGTTGACCCTTGAACAGTGTGGTGGGAGGGTAGGGGTGCTGATCCCCTGTGCAGTGGAAAATCCACATACAACTTTTGATTCCCCACAAACTTAACTGCTAATAGGCTATTGTTGACTGGAAGCCTTACAGATAACACAGCCGATGAGCACATATTTTGTATGTTACATGTATTATACACTGTATTCTTACAAGAAAGTAAGCTATAAAAAAAGAAAGTGTTATTAAGAAAATCATAAGGAAAAAATCATAGGGAAGAGAAAATCCATTTATAGTACTATACTGCATCAAAAAAATTCCATATATATGTTGTTCAAGGATCAACTGTATAGTATTGTGTGCTTTTCTTCACTTGACCTTTAATGTGAGCCCTCTCCCATGTTATTAAAAATTATTTAAAAATCATGTTGAAGGCTGCATAATATTTTAGCATATGGATGTTACCTAATTTATTTAACCAGTCCCCTATTGTTTGTGGGGCATTTAGGTTGGTCTTTAAATTTTTCTAGTACTGTAACTGATCCTGTTCTGAACATCCTTGAATATAAATTTGCATGTCTCTGTAATTAGTTTTTTGAAATAATTCTTAGATGCAAACTTGCTGAATCAAATGATACATTTCAAGGTAATTGACTAGAATCCCTAAAACACTTTCCCTGTGATTTTCAAAAGCAATTGAAAACAATAATTTGTAGTAATAGTCCCATTGATAAATAGACCCCAATAAGAAGACAAACACATGCACTGATCTTCTGTAAAACCATAAAAGCAATTTTAAATTAAATTAAATTAAATTAAATTAAATTAAATTAAATATAATGATTCTTGAAATGAGTCACCGGCACAAAATAGTGCCTGATTTTGGGTGGAGAGATTGTTTCTTTTGTTTAGGATTTGAGTTTGGGCAGTTTTTTGGCAGGTGTACACTATTTTAACATTCTACTGGAGAAAAAAGGTGGGGAGAAATAGTTTAATTGAACAGAACACACTCACCTTAAAAGCCTTTCAGCTTCAATTACACCTCCCTCCCCCCAGACCTCACACTCTATCCTGTTCCCAGCCTTTAACAGAAGTGACTGCTTTTTTGGAAATAAACAAGCTGGCCTAGGGCTGAAAGAAAGACTAAATACAGAAAACCAAGGAAGGCACAAATGCAAAATAGGCTTGCAAATTAACAAAAAAAGAAATAGCCAAGGGGTAATCAAAACATCAAAAACAGGTCTTCAGAGAATGGAGATCATATCAGTTCCCTGCTCAGGTTGTGTGATTGTAAATTTTGATACAGCCTTTATCTAATCTATTGTTTTTAACTTGAGAAAACCTCCAAAATTGGAAATAATACTAATGCAAAGACTAGAGCTTTACTGTTTTCATTAGCTCTGTATTTTATTTACTTTTTAAGCTTTTTTTAAAAATTTAAATTCCAGCTAACAGTGTAATATTAGCCTCTGGCATAAACGCCTGGTGCTCATCACAAATGCACTCCCATTGACTCTGTATTTTAATTCTAAGATTATGAACCAGCTTGTACTGTGTTGTAGCTGAAATGTAACATAACCCTTCCCAGATAGATCTTAAACTCTTGACTCCTCATCAAGGACTAAAGTTGTTAATTGTACTCCTGACAATGAGATGATCCAGAGCAGCCTAGAACCTGTGTTAGCCTGGCTGGAGGGAGGGGTGCCTGGGTGGCTTAGTCGGTTGGGCATCCGACTTCAGCTCAGGTCATGATCTCACGGTTTGTGGGTTTTAGCCCCAAGTTGGGCTGTGTGCTGACAGCTCAGAGCCTGGAGCCTGCTTTGGATTCTGTATCTCCCTCTCTCTGTCTCTCCCCTGCCTCTCTCAGAAATAAAAATTTAAAAAAAATTAAAAAATTAAGAAAACAAAAAAACAAAAAAAGACCGGCTGGAGGAAGGCCCGTATGGTGGCAGGGCAGAATCCCCTTATCATTTATTGTAACTTCCCCTACAAGTGAAGGGGGTGAAATGTTTCAAAACCCAGTGTCTCCCCGTGGAAAATAAAATGCATCATCAGGTGAAGTGAAAGTCAAGGTACCTCATTTGAGGTCACAAAAGTTCTAGAATGAAAGACTGGAAAAGTTCAGATGAGAAATGTTTTAGCCACTGACTAGGAAATAGTGCAATGTCCTGTCTGAGTCAGTTACACTGTTTGATAAACAAACATCTAGGACACACATTGCAAAATGAAGATTAAGAAACCTTAGGGCAGAGGGCAGATCATCACACATACAAGTGTACCGAGGCACTCAGCCAACACACACATAGGAGCCTGGCTTCAGAACTTGGAAGTCTATGACCCTGGGCCTTGTCTTTTCCTTTTTCAACTTATTCTGTTGATGCAGGTTTGAACTGAGGTGACAGTTTTAATTTCTATACATACAAAGAAAGAGTATGCATTTGCCTTTGAACTTTAAAGTACATAACACATGAACTTCGCAAATAGAATTTCAGAGCTGCAAAGGACTTTTAAAGATAATCGGGAGTCCTATCGTTCATTTATTTACAAATGAGGAAACTGGGGCTCCTAGAGGTTAAGTCATTTATTCAAGGTTACAAAGCTAGTTATTTTAGAAATGAGGGCTGGAACACAGATCTCCTGACCATCAGCTCAGATCTCATCCTACTTTGCCACATTGCCTGCCCCACCTCCATTTTCCAGAGGTTTGATGACCTAACCATAAGCACAGTTACTATAATCACACTTATTAAGGTGCTGTGGATTGAATTTGATTTTGATTTTGATTAAACAAAAAGAATCAAGAATATCTGAGGAAAACAGGAACATAGATAGGGTCTGTTCAATTTACGTAGACCGTGTCTGAGAAAGCAAGCACAAGTTTTAACGGGAAAGATTTTTTTTTTTTCTCATTTTCATATCTTGTTCGGGAAACAAGCCCACAGACATTTCCAATACACTTGTCAATTATTTGCGTGTGCACAGTTGACTCTGCAAAAGACCCAATCTAGGGTGCAACCTCCTTCTTACCCAACAGGCATAGGAAGTCAGTTGTCAACTTGTCCTGTGTACCACTGCTTTCCTTATTCCCTGTTTGCCACTTTTATGACATTCCTCCTATTTCGTTTAACTGTGTCAGCAAATATTCACGGTCTCTACGACTTGATATCAGAAAGGAACTTTCCATTATTGTGGAAAATGTGACATTCTCAGAGGATGGGGCCAGGAAGACATTTGGGGCATCTGCCAAATATAATTCGGTAACACTAGCTGTCTCATTCCTGTTTGCCTCTGATGTTTCTATCTTCTATACCATATACATATGACAGAAACTATAAACATTCAGAAATATCCTAAAGTCACCAATAGTCTACATTGAAAAATGACCAATAAATACAGGGAAAGATGCTCAGCATCATTAGTCTTTCGGGTAATATAAAATGTAAATCAAAGCCGCAATGAGGTAACACTTCCCATCCACTAGAAGGGCTGTTTTACAAAAAAGGAAAGGGGCACCTGGGTGGCTCAGTCGGTTTAGCGTCCGACTCTTGATTTCAGCTCAGGTCATGATCTTGTGGTTTATGGGATCTGGCCCCATGTCGGGCTGTATGGTGACAGCAAGGATTCTCTGCTTGGGATTCTCTCTCTCTCCCTCTCTCTCTGCTCCACACCCAGCTTGCTCTCTGTCTCTCTCAAAATAAATAAATAAACATTTTTTCAAACACTTTTTTGGGAAAATAACAAGTGTTGACAAGGATATGGAGAAAATGGAAACCGCCTATATTGCTAGCAGGGATGTAAAATGGTACAGGTGCTATGGAAACCAGTTCAGAAGTTCCTCAAAAAGTGAAACATGGAGTTATCATTTAATCCAACAATTCTCCTCCTAAGTATATGTCTAAAATAACTGAAGACAGGTACTGAAACAAACATATGCACACCCATGTTCATAGTAACACTATTTATAATTTCTAAAAAGTGGAAAAAACCCAAATGCCCATCAATTTATGAACAGATAAACAAAATGTGGTATATCCATACAATAGAACATTATCTGCCCATAAATATGAGTAGACACTGATACATATTACAACATTGATGAACCTTAAAAACAGCCCACCAGAGGCACCTGGGTGGCTCAGTCGGTTTAGCGTCCGACTCTGTTTCAGCTCAGGTCATGATCTCATGGTTTGTGAGTTCGAGCCCCACATGGGGCTCCATGCTGACTGTGTGGGACCTGCTTGACACTCTCTCTCTCCCCCCCCCCTCTCTCTCTCTCTACCTCTCCCCACCTCATTCTCTCTGCCTCTTTCTCAAAAATAAACTTAAAATTTTTTTGGAAAAAAAAAACTTGCCAAGTGAAAAGGGCAAGAACAAAAGATCACATATTGTACGATTCCATTTATACAAAATATCCAGAATAGATAAACCCATAGGGACAGGATACACAATACTGGATGCGAGAGCTGAGGGAGAGGATACAGCTTAACAGGTATAGGATTTTACTTTGAAGTCATGGAACGGTTTTGAAACCGGACAGGGGCAATGGTTGCACAATATTGTGAATGTACTAAATGGCATGGGTTGTATGCTTCAAAATGGTTATGTGAATAACAGGTATGTGAATTTCACCTCAAAAAATCATTAAAAATCTGCACTGAAAGAACAACGCTAAAGATTACAAACTTTCTGTTTTCAAGAGTTCATGGAGTGAAGCATCAGAGGAGACGCTGGGGGTAAAATTTATGTTCAGTGAGTCGTGGGGGTGTTTTTCTTGCTCAC
This sequence comes from Panthera uncia, assembly GCF_023721935.1. NCBI lineage: Eukaryota > Metazoa > Chordata > Mammalia > Carnivora > Felidae > Panthera > Panthera uncia. The sequence continues at coordinate 85,767,054 of NC_064817.1, forward strand.
TTGTCTTGGCTCATTTTCTAAGACTTAATGTTTTCTATATCTGCGTGATACTCTAAGTCCTGAAAACTAACAGCTTCAGCACTGAGAGTTTAATCTGTTCTCATGGATTTTTCTTTATTTCTCTTAAATGGGAAAAAATATCTAGGGATAAAATACTAATTTAAAAAATTTTTAATGTTTATTTGTGAGAGAGAGATAGGGAGCATGAGTGGGGGAGGGGCAGAGAGAGAAGGGAACAGAGGATCTCATATGGGCTATGTGCTGACAACAGAGAGCATGATGTGGGATTCAAACTCACAAACCTCAAGATCATGACCTGAGCAGAAGTCAGACACTCAACCAACTGAGACACCCAGATGCCCCTAATTACTTTTTAATTCAATACCATATCCAGAATTACCTGAATAAATTCTTCACTGACATACAATATAAGTTATAATGATTTTATGATTTAATAAATTTAACACACTGTGTAGTGTGTTCCTAAATGATGAGGCATTCAAACTACAAATGTTCTTTGAAAACATTCCACAGTTTGAAACTTAAGTCCCTAATTCCCATTTTTTCTTTCTTCTTTTTAATAATTGTTTTAATTATATTTATTTTGAGAGAGATAAAGTACAAGCTGGGGAGGGCCAGAGAGAGAAAGAGAGAGAGAGAGAGAGAGAGAGAGAGAGAATCCAAACAGGCTCTGCAGAGTCAGCACAGAGCCCAATGTGGGGCTGGAACTCACAAAACCGTGAGATCATGACCTGAGCCAAAATCAAGAGTCAGACGCTTAACCAACCAAGCCACCCAGATGCCCCTTGCCTTTTTTTCTTAAGAGATTAATGAAGTGAAACACATTCCCTATGAATTCAGAATTTCCAGAAATTTTAAATATTTATTCCAAACTCCTTCATTCATGCATTCAGTCATTCAACAAATATTTATTTAATTCGGACTCTGTGCCATACTGGGTGTGGGCACACAGATTCAAGCTGAAATAAAAAGACAAAGTCCCTGCCCCTAGAAGCTTACATAGTAATGTAGAAGATGAACAAGGTAATTCCAGAAAGTGGTAACTTCTACGGGCAACATGAAACTATGAAATCAAGATCATGTTTGTGTGTGCATGGAGGGTATACTTTAGATAGCGTGATTAGCTTTGCCGAGAAGGTGATGTCTGAGCTGAGATGAAAGTCATGAAAAGGAGCCAGCCATGGCCACCCAGGTCTGGAGGAAGAATATTCCAGATAGAGGGGATGGATCATCAAGTGCAAAGGTCATAAAGCCAGTCTGGCCTTGGGCCTTGTACTGCTTGGATGGGTCAAGGGAATCGAGGGCACAGGGTCATGGGAAGAAGACGTAAATGTAGAGAAGGCCTGGTTTTTCAGAGTTGTATAGGCTAGGGTTAAAAGTTTGGTTTTACTAGGGTATATCTGTGCTCTGAAATGTCTTTCAATACCAGTGGTAACCTGGTTACAAACGCAGTAGCTAGTGGTGAAACACACACACACACACACACACACACACACACACACACAGATGCACACTTAAAAGGGGATATACCAAGACAACTACACCTCTCTCTGGTTGTGAGAAATTAATGTGATCAACCTGGAAGATTTCTTTCTTGCCCACTAGTCCAGGGTTTCTAAATCTTGGCAATATTGGCATTTGGTGTAGATAATTTTTTCCTTAAAAATTTTTCAATGTTTATTTCTTTTTTGAAAGAGAGAGAGAGAAAGAGACAGAGCATGAGCAGGGGAGGGCAGAGAGAGAGAGGGAGACACAGAATCCAAAGCAGGCTCCAGGCTCTGAGCTGTCGGCACAGAGCCCGATGTGGGGCTCAAACCCACAAACCCTGAGATCATGACCTGAGCTGATGTTGGACGCTCAACCGACAGAGCCACCCAGGCGTCCCTGAGAATTCTTTATCTGGGGAGCTGTCCTATGTACGGTACCATGTTTAGCAGCATCCCTGGTCTTTATCCATTAGATGCCAGTATACCCGTCCCTCAAGGTTGTGACCCGTCTTAAACATCTTCAGATATCGACAAATGTTTTGGGGTGGGTGGTGCAATATTGACCTTGGTTGGGGCGCCTGGGTGGCTCAGTCGGTTAAGGATCTGACTTCGTCTCAGGTCATGATCTCACGGTCTGTGAGTTTGAGCCCTATGTCAGGCTCTGTGCTGACAGCTGGGAGCCTGGAGCCTGCTTCAGATTCTGTGTCCTTCTCTTGCTCTGCTCTCCCCCCTCATTCTCTCTCTCTCTCTCTCTCTCTCTCTCTCTCTCTCTCAAGAATAAATAAAACATAATTTTTTTTAATATTGACCTTGGTTAGTACTATTGCTCTAGTGTGGAGCAAGAGAGTGAAAAGGTGCCATGTACAGAAGGCAGACTTTGAAGAAAATGGCATTTTCTTCTTAATTTCACCTTTCCTACATCCAGACTCATTCCAAAGCCTCTCTTGATTCCCAGAACTCATGCAGTGGTGTTAAGTAAATATTCAGTAAATTCATTCAATGCAGACTACCAACCTGTACACATTGAGCCAAAATTTTTCTTTGACAGCAGGGTGGTGGGTGCAGGATACCACTGCATTTGAATCATCTGGGCAGCCGCCTCAACTTTCCAGCTCATTCTGTTTATACAGAACCTTAGAGAGACTACATCTCTTACTTTGTGTTCATATGACACCAAAAGAATTACTCATTTTATGCGTTGCAACAAAGTTCTCTGAAAACACAACTTTTATTCACTGACTTCAGTGAGCCTGGTTGGCTCCGTCAGTGGAGCGTGCAAGTCTCAATCTCAGGGTTCTGAGTTTGAGCCCCACATCGGGTGTAGAGCCCACTTAAAAAGTAAATCTTAAAACAGAATTAAAGTGTCTGAAATATGTATCCATACCAGGCATCCATACTGGTGTGAATGAGTGATGAATAAAGCAATATGGAAGAAGAGACAAATCTCCCACGAGGAATTCCAAATAATTTATGTAGATATTCCCCCCTCAATGACATGGAGCATAACTACTCACATGGCAAGTCAAGGCTGCACATGCCATCAAAGGCAGTGGCAATAACATTAGAGCAGACAAACCTCATAAACACTATCTTGGACAGGTGGTCAACATTAACACCATCAATGATAAGTCATTCTGATAGCCCTAGATATGATGTGACGACACTTGCACCTGACCTCTATTGTCCTTCCCTTTAAAAAGCCATAACCAAGCATTGGGTGTTGTATGAAAACCCAATTTGTCAACAAATTACATTAAAAAATAAATAAATAAAAATAAAAACCCATAACCACAGTCTAATCATTAGAATAACATCAGAAAGATGGACATTCTACACAAGTTCTGACCTATATTCCTGCAAACTCTCAAGGTCATCAAAAGTGAGGAAATTCTGAGAAACTGCATAGGCAAGAGGAGCCTAATGAGTCAGGGCAGCTAAATACAACTTGGTTTCTTTGATGGGCTCCTGAAACAGAAAAGAATATTAGGTAACAACTAGGGGAATTTGAAGAAAGTATAAAGTTCAGCTAGTAATAATGTGTCGATATTGTTTCTTTAGTTGTAACAATACACCCTTCTGACGTGAGGTGTTAACAAGTGGGTTTGCAACTTTTTGCAGTTCTAAAACTGTACTCAAATAGACAAGTTTATTTTTTAAAAATGCCTGCAGACATGGCCAAATGTCCCCTAGGAGGCAAAATCTCTCCCGGTTGAGAGTGACTGCTCTAGGTCCACGTAACCATTTGTTTTTAATTATAACATTTTCAGCCTCTATATGTTACCAACTCCCAAGTTTTTATCCATGCTGGCAGCAACCCTTGATGGGCAAGAATTTTTCTTATGACTTCAAGATCTCCTGAATCGTCACCCACAGCTGCCCCAAATTTCCTCCTCTCTAGTTTTGTCTGGCAATTCACAACGTGCCAATTGAAGTGGGGGTTCATTGTCATATCCCTCAAGGGTAACAATATCTAATAAATCGGGTCTATACTTCTACTTCCATAGTTTGCTGATTTGTTTCTTTTGTGTGGTTTTCAGGGTTTGAAAACCTTCGTGGTGAAATGACTAGCTAAAAATGGCTACTTGAACTTCACTGCTGCAGTAACTGTACTTTGAAAGCAATACTGTGTTCATATTAACGTCACTTTGCCTGTAGAGATATTCCACTGATTTATGGAACAGAAGGCTCCAGCTTTGGACATGAAATAGAATTAATTTAAGGCAAAGGGGTCTGCCAAACTCAATGTCATCAATCACTTTCCATAGCATTTCATGATGCAAACCCACCTTAATTAGCGGTTGTTTCGGCTATGAGTGCTAATTAATGTCTGTCCTCTTCTGGATCTGAAGATGAAGGAATAAAAGGCTTTGACTTAATATTGAAATTAAGCCTGAGAAAATGAAAAAAGATCAGTGAGAGAGACAAAGGGAGTCAATGACTCTTTCAAGGTTTAATTCTCTTTCCAAGATGGTAGTTCCTTTCGTATCACTGTTTCCTTCCTCTGATACGCTCTTCCTCTTCCCACTCAGGCCCTGATAGAAACATAGCCTGTGTTTTTATCATACACATAACAGAGTGTCTTGGCTGGGCTCAAGCTAGTGCTAGAACTTCATCGGAAATAGGTCAGGTGATAGTTTCCCTTACTCCTTCCTTTACTTATTGGCATAAGTCTATAGGCATGGAGACTTTGGAATTGGGACTGAAGGAAGAGTGATAAGTTGGTGTGGTTTTTCTGGGGCACACAGAAGAGAGAGAGATCTGGAAAGAATACAGGGCAAGTAGAGTGTTTGATGCTTTGGCTAGCCCTTTGGGTTCAAGGCCCAGTGGGGAAGATAGAGCCAAAAGCTGAAGGCACTGTTTTCCTCAAGTCCCTTCTATGATTCCGGGCTCAAATTATGCTGTTTAGAGCCAAAGTGACAAAATCTATATGAAGTTGGGTGACAGGCCCAGCTCTTAATACCTCAAGGACTGGAAGTTCTGTGCTATTTGCACAAAGGGCATCAGCAATGGAGGCAGTGATGAGGTGCCTTAACCAGTAGTTCAGACTATAAGAATGTGAGTGAGATATTCACAGGCACATGTGGTAACAGTCCCCCCCCCCACCTCCCCACTGAGAGTCATCAGAAATAACTGGAGAGTCTTTGGAATGGGGTTAAATTCCTCTGTGAGCAGGTGGGGCCTTGCAGCTGATGAAATTTGGATAGTAGGGTTCATGTGATCTCATTTCACCAGCTGGAAAAGTCTGGGATAGTTGTGTTACATAATTCTTGTTTTCTAGGGCTTGCTGTTAATAGGAACTGGGAGTTCTTAAGCTTACCTCCATTATAGACTAATACTGTGCCAAGCCTAAGCCATCATTCCCCTCCTAGAACTAAGGGAATTCTACTGCAGTTTCCATTGAATCCTTTGAGCTGTCTTATCTAACATCATAGTCACTGGCTACTGCTCTCATCCTCTATAAATTCCCTAGAGTTAGTCTTCCTTAGATAGTCTCTTAAGTCAACAAGGACAATCCTCCTCCAGAAGAGTCATTTAGCTTTATCCACCTTGGTAAGCTCGAAATATCCTTTTATAAACACTTCCCAGAGGGAGCCACTTGCTTCTTTCAATGACCAATGATTTCTTCTTCTTTTTTTTTTTTTTTAAGTAGACTCAACACCCAGCATGGAGCCCAACATAGGGTTTGAACTCACAACCCTGAGATCAAGACCTGAGCTGAGATCGAGAGTCTGGCGCTTAACCGACTGAGCCACCCAGGCGCCCCTGACCAATGATTCTTGTTATGAAAGTGAGTCTCTTCACATCATTACTTTATTGAAAATCTAGACTTTTGTAATGCTGGGGGGAATATAACATTATTTTGTTCTTTGTCTCATTTTTTTGGTACTGTTTATCAACATGGAAAGCAGGTATTCACACTCTGCATTGTGGTGGATACAGAAAACAATTAAGCGAACATCAAGATTTCTTGACTATATCATCAACTGACAAAAGATTTGTCACACATTTTCTGGACCCTAGCCACATGTCGTGTTGCTGATTCATATAAGATCCACTTAAGGTTTCAGAATAATATGGTTGGTTGTACTGTAGATATTGGTATCCTGACCACTCCCCTCTATCACTAAGGATATGACAGAAGGTCATGCAATAGGTTCATTTTTATTTTTGACAAAGCCAATACTAACAACCCAACAAGGAATTTGGATTCTAGTCTTTCCAGTAAGCTTCTAATCTGCTTCTCAAGTAACACATAATTCATCCAAGATCAAAGTGCTCCTGCAGTCTATGTATAGAATGGAAAATATTTACAAGATGACACACAAAAGATCAAAAAAATAGGGGGCACCTGGGTGGCTCAGTCAGTTAAGCACCTGACTTCAGCTCAGGTCATGATCGCGCTGGTTTGTGAGTTCGAGACCCGTGTTGGGCTCTGTGGTGACAGCTCAGAACCTGGAGCCTGCTTCAGATTCTGTGTCTCCCTCTCTCTCTCTGCGTCCCCCACCTTGCTCACGGTCTGTCTCTCCCTCAAAAAAATAAACATTTAAAAAATGTTTTAGGGCACCTGGGTGGCTCAGTTGGTTTAGGCATCTGAGTTCAGCTCAGGTCATGATCTCACAGTTCATGAGTTCAAGCCCTGCATTGACCTCTGTGCTGACAGCTTGGATCCTGGAGCCTGCTTCAGATTGTGTCTTCATCTCTCTCTGCCTCTTCCCGGCTCGTGCTCTCTCTCTCTCTCTCTCTCTCTCTCTCTCTCTTTCTCTCTCTCTCTCAAAAATAAATAAACATTAAAAAAATTGTTTAAAGATCAAGAAAATAAATATGAATACTACTGAGTTCATATACAAGACTTTATCATGGAAGTGTTACAAAACATTTTAAGATATTCATGGAGATAGACAAGCAAAACCTAATGACAAATCCGCTATCTAGAGAAAGAAAACCAAAATTATAAGATAGATGTCTCGGCAGATTAAGCAAGAAGAAATAGTGGTAAAACAACAACATCAGTCTTTAGAGCAATCCAAAGATCTTCAGAGTTTGGTCTAGGGTTTCTTTAATAACTGTAGCATCATTGTCTTTAAGTCAGATGAAAAACCAAGATGACCAAAAATGAGGTCTTAAAATGAAGCTAAGTGAAATTATACTAGCCCTCATGTGATGCACATTCCAACAGTTTCCACATAGCAAGAGCAATTTCAGTAAGTATAAACAGAGAAAATGCCATAAAGTGGGGCGCCTGGGTGGCTCAGTCGGTTAGCGTCCGACTTCAGCTCAGGTCATGATCTCACGGTTTGTGAGTTCGAGTCCCGTGTCGGGCTCTGTGCTGACAGCTCAGAGCCTGGAGCTTCTTGGGATTCTGTGTCTCCCTCTGTCTCTGCCCCTTCCCCACTTGTGCTCTCTCTCAAAAATAAATAATCATTAAAAAAATTTTAAAAACCACAAATCAGATTACCTTCATGTGTTTTTTGGTTTTTTTCTTCATTTGTTTTTTAAACATTTTTTAATGTTTATTTATTTTTGAGAGAGAAAGCAAGTGGGGGAGGGGCAGAGAGAGAGGGAGACACAGAATCTAAAACAGGCTCCAAGCTGTCAGCACAGAGCCCAATGTGGGGCTCGAGCCCACAGACCATGGGATCATGACCTGAGCTGAGGTCCGAGGCCCAACCCACTGAACCACCCACGCACCCCTGTTTTTAAAATTTTTATCTAAACATCACTGAGATAACATCTACATTGAAAGATGGCATTGGAAACACAATAGGCACTTCTGGTTTCCTGTCCAGCATGCAAGGAGTTTGGAAGTCACCCCTGCATCCTAACAAAAAGTACAAAAGCTGAGCAAACTGAAAAACCCACAACTCTTCTTAGATCCACAAAAGAAGTGAGATCATAAGGCAAAATGTTGCCCTTGAAAGTGGAGAAACAGGCAGATACAGAGACTCACAACTTACCTAAGCAGAAATTCAGGGCAGAAATCTCCACAAGAACCAGTACTGGGGTAGAAAGTCCTGATTTATAATTAATGAATTATGGGAGGCTTAGCGGGGACAGGTCCAAGAGTTAAAAATTCCAGGGGCGGGGGGGGGGGGGGGGGAATCCTACACTTTTGTCACTTTCACCTCCCGGAGCTCTACCAGGTTCTTAAAGTGAAGAAAAGAGGAAAATCCCCTTAAGCTTCTGGTAGAGGGAGGAGAAAAGGAACTATTTCTAAATAGACCAGGGCATTCTGTTCTTCTTAACAAGACCTGACCTCTAGAGAATTTCTTTTACACGGCCAAACCTACTGGGGTTTTAGCAGAGCCTAACTGACCTGGGGGAAAGGTAGTAACTCCATTTCAGTTTGCTCTAGCCTTCCATGAAAGGGAAGGGACGTATCCAACTCCAGCCCCTTCCGGCCACCCTGTCATAGCTAAGATGAGGGAGGAGGACCGAGAAACACTGGTAAAGTTTATGGTCCACTGGCACAGGCTTATTAAAAGACTGAAACCTGATCATTGGACTATGAAACACTTCCCCTGCCCCCACACCTTATAAGCACATTCCTGAAGACTTATTTGCTGGAAATCTTTTCATTCAGTACATCATGTTTGGCTTTCAACAAAAAATTGAGACATACTAAATGGCAAAAATACAGTTTGAAGACACAAAGTAAGCATCAGAATCAGACTCAGATATGGCAGGGATGTTGGAATTATCAGACTATTAATTAAAAACAACTGAGGGTGGCGTGCCTTGGGTGGCTCAGTCAGTTAAGCATCGAACTTCGGGTCAGGTTATGATCTCACAGTTCGTGGGTTTGAGCCACGCATCGGGCTCTGTGCTGACAGCTCACAGCCTGGAGCCTGCTTAGGATTCTGTGTCTCCCTCTCTCTCTGTCCTTCCTCTGCTCCCACTCTGTCTCTGTCTCTTTCTCTCAAAAATAAATAAACATTACATTAAAAAAATAAAAACAACTGGGATTAATATGCTAAAGTCTCTAATGAAAAAGTGAACAACATGCTAGGACAGATAATGTTAAGCAGAAAGATGGAAATTTGAAAAAAGAATTAAAATGAAATACTAGACATCAAAAATACTGTAACAGAAATGAAGAATGCCATTGATGGGCTCATGAGTAGACTGGACATGGCTGAGGAAAGAATCTCTGAAATTGAGGACATTACAATAGAAACCTCCAAAACTGAAAAGCAAAATAATCTCAAAGCAAGCATAAGGAAGAAAACAATAGGTAATAGAGCAAAAATCAATGAATTTAAAAACGGGAAACCAATAAGGAAAGTCAATAAAATCATAAGTTAGTTCCTTATAAAGATCAATAAAATCAGTAAGCCTCTTGCTAAGCTAAGGAAAAAAGAGATATGACACAAATTACTAATACTAATGTTAAAAATGAAATAAAGGGTATCATTACAGATCTTATGAACATTGAAAGGATAATAAAGGAATAGTATGAACAATGCCATGCCCATAAATTTCATAAGCTAGATGAAATGGACCAATTCCTTGAAAGATACAATCTGCCAAAACTGACACAAGAAAAATTGACAATCTGAATAGGGCGATATCTATTTAAAACATTGAACAATAATTAATAACCTTCAAAACAGAAAGCATCAGGGTCAGATAGATTCACTGATGAATTCTACCAAGCATGTAAGGAAGAAATTATAGTAATTCTCTACAATCTCTTTTAGAAGATAGAAACAGAGATAATTTTCCTAACTCATCCTATGAGGCCAGCATTACTTTGATACTCCAAACCAGGCATATATATTATTAGAAAAGAAAAATATGGATCAATATCTCTCAGGAACATATAAGCAAGAATACTCAACAAAATATTGGCAAATTGAATCCAACAATATATAAAAAGAATTCTACAGCATGACCAATTGATGTTCATCCCAGATATGGAAGGCTGGTTCAACATTTCACAATAAATTAATGGAATCTATCATATCGACAGACTAACAAAGAAAAATAACATGATCATATCAATAGATGCAAATAAAAGCGTATGACAAAATCCAATATCCATTCATGGCAAATACTCTCAGCAAATTAGGAATAGAGAGGAACTTCCTCAAGTTGATAAAGAACGTCTGCAAAAACACTACAACTAGCACCATCCTTAATGTTGAGAAACTAGAAACTTTCTCACTATGATCAGGAGCAAGGCAAGGATGTCCACTCTCACCACTCCTTTTCAACACCACATTGGAAATCCTAACTAACGCAATAAGATAAAAAAACGTAAATAAAATGTGTACAGATTGGGAAAAGAGGCATAAAACTGTCTTTGTTTAAAGATGACATGAGTGTCTATGTAGAAAATTCGAGTCAACAAGAAAACCTTCTGGAACTAATGAGCAATTATAAGCAATTATCCTGCATCCTTATTAGTTGCAGGATACTAGATTAATATAAAAAACTCAATCACTTTCTTATACACCAAAAATGAATAAGTGGAAATTGAAATTAAAAACATAACACCATGTACATTAGCACATACAAGATAATTAAGTTTAAATCTAATCGAATATGTACAAAGCCTCTTTGAGAAAAACTATAAAACTGATAAAGAAATCAAGGAAGAACTAAATAAATGGAGTTATTCCATGCTCATGGATAGGAAGATTCAATATTGTCAAAATGTCAGTTATTCCCAATTTGATCTATAGATTCAACACAGAACCAATCAAAATCCCAGCAAGCTATTTTATGGCTATCAACAAACTGATTCTAAAGTTTATAAGGAAAGGCAGAAGACCCAGAATAGCTAACAGAATATTAAGGAAAAACAAAGCTGGAGAACTGACACTATCAAACTTCAAGACTTACTTTAAAACTACAAGCATTTTTATTTATTTTTTTAAAGGTTTTTTAAAAATGTTTATTTTTGAGAGAGACAGAGACAGAGCGTGAGTGGGAGGGGGCAGAGAGAGAGGGAGACACAGAATTAGAAGCAGGTTCCAAGCTCTGAGCTGTCAGCACAGAGCCCAACAGGGGGCTTGAACTCGTGGACCATGAGATCATGACCTGAGCCGAAGTCAGACACCCAACAGACTGAGCCACCCAAGCACCCCAAGAATTTTTATTTTTTAATGTTTATTTATTTATTTTGAGACAGAGACAGAGACAGAGACAGAGAGTGAGAGAGAGAGAGAGAGAGAGAGAGAGAGAGGGAAGGAGGAGCACAGAGATAGAGAGAGAAAGAATCTCAAGCAGGCTCTGTGCTTTCAGAATTGTGAGATCATGACCTGAGCCGAGATCGAGTCAGACGCTTAACCACTGAGCCACCCAGGCGCCCTGAGAATGCACCTCTTGATCTTGGGGTCATGAGTTCAAGCCTCACACTGGGTGTAGAGATTACTAAAAATAAATAAAATAAATAAATAAATAAATAAATAAATAAATAAACATTTTTTAAAAATAGAAAAGATGCAGAGCGTCTGGGTGGCTCGGTCAGTTAAGCAGCCAACTCTTGGTTTCAGCTCAGGTCATGATCTCATGATTTTGTGACTTCAAGCCCCATGTTGGGCTCTGCACTGGCATTGTATGGAGCCTGTTTGGGATTCTTTCTCTCCCTCTGTCTCTGCCCATACCCCACTCACGCTATCTTTATCTCTCAAAATAAATAAGTAAACTTAAAAATTTTTTTAATAAAAAAGAAAAGATGCTCCATATCATTAAGGAAATGAAAAGTAAAACAACAATGAGTTATCACACACACCTGTTAGAATGACTAAAATTCAGAACCTTGATAACACCAGATGCTGGTGAGCATGTGTAGCAACCGGAATTCTCATTTTTCCAAGTGGAAATGCAAAATGATGCAGCCACTTTGGAAGGCAGTTTGGTAGCTTCTTACAAAACCAAACTTATTCTTAACATACGATCGAGTGTTTGCACTCCTTGGTATATATCCGGATGAGTTGAAAACTTGCATCCACAGAAAAACTGCACATGAATGTTTGTAGCAGCTGTATTCATGATTGCCAAAACTTGAAAACAATCAAGATGTTCGTAGGCAGGTGAATGGATAAATAAACTGTGGTACATCCAGATAATGCAACATTGTCCAAGGCTAAAAAGAAAAGAGCTATCAAGCCATGAGAACATATGGAGGAAATTTAAATGCATATTACAAAGTGCAAGAAGCCCATCTGAAAAGACTACATAGTGTATGATTTCAAACTCTATCATGTTCTGGAAAAGGCAGATCTGTAGACATAGTAAAATGCCAGTCATTTCCAGGAGTAGCAGAGGGTGGAGGGATGTATAGGCGGAACACAGAGGCTTTTTAGGACAGTGAAAATGATGATCATAGTGTGACAGTGTAAGTTCATCAGTTCTAACAAATGTCCCACTCTGGTTCCAGATGCTAATTGTGGAGGAGGGGAGGTGGAGGCAGTGCATGCATGGGGGCAGGGAGTACATGGGGAACTCAATTTGGCTATGAACCAAAAATTGCTCTAAAGAAATAGTCTATTTAAAAGGGGAGAAAATCACAACGGACCCAGTGTTAAAATTAAATTATTTAATAACACTAACAAGGTGGCATTCTTTCCAATAGTTCAACATCAGAAATTCCAGTTGCAAAATTCCCTCCCTTTCATTTCGCTGGCATTTATCTTTATGGGGACGATAACTCCGTCTATTTTTTGCCACCCTTGAATGTTAGGCTAACAAAACGTAAGTGACTATTTGCAACTGGGCGTGGCTATGGAAACTAGTCAATAGCTTGAAGCATGGAAAAAAAACTGAAAAGGTCCAGTATGTTTTCTCCAGGGAAAAGAAGTACTGATCCAATGTACTTAAATCTACTTAGTTATTCATTCGACATGGATTTACTAAGCACTCACTTTGTATCTTGCTCTCGGGGAACTGACAACCTAGTGGTGAGACAGACGAGAATCAGGTAACCACACTACCAAACCTCAAAAGGAACTTTGAGAAGTACAATGAAGGCTAGTACACAGTGGTGTGACACCTTTTATTTATTCTTTTTAAGTTTATTTATTTATTTTGAGAGAGAGACAGCTTTCACGCAAGTCGGGAAGGGGCAGAGAGAAAGAGAGAGAGAGAGAGAGAGAGAGAGAGAGAGGGAATCCCAAGCAGGTTCCACACCACCATTGCAGAGCCTGATGCAGGGCTTCATTCACCAACCTGAGAGATAAAGACCTGAGCTGAAGTCAGATGCTTAACCTACTGAGCCATCCAGGCGCACTGCTGTGACGCCTTTTCACAGTTGGAGTTGACCTAGTCAGGGCAATCAGGGAAGGCTACCCCAAGGGGCTTACTCAAAATGAAACTGAAGGATGAATAAGAGGTGAGAAAGAAAGGAACAACAAAGAAATCAAATAAATTAAAGTTTGCAAAGGCCCCACAGCAAGAAGGAGCAGGAAGGGTGACAGGGAGAATGTAAAGACAGATGTGGCTATAGTGCAGAGAGTGAGGGAGTTCCAGATGAGCCTGGAGAAATGAGTGTGTGCCCCGTCATGTGGCCTTGCAGGCTACCTTGAGAAGTTTTGTGTTTATCATAAGAGTGATAGGAAGCCATAAAGCTATTAAGCATGAGGATGATATGGTATTCCTCATGCCAAGACCATTCTCTGAAACCAAAGAACAAATTAGAAGGGACCCAGAGTGGGGCACCTAGGTGGCTCAGTCGGTTAAGTGTCTGACTTCAGCTCAGGTCATGATCTCACCATTCATGAGTTTGAGCCCCGCGTCGGGCTCTGTGCTGACAGCTCGGAGCCTGGAGCCTGCTTCGGATTCTGTGTCTCCCTCTCTTTCTGCCCCTCCCCTGCTCACTCTGTCTCTCTCTCTCTCTCTCTCTCTCTCAAAAATAAATAAATGTTTTTAAAAAGAGAGAGAGAGAGCTACTATACTCTTCCAGACTGGTTTCTGTCCTGGTGGGAAAGGGTGGAAAAGGGAGAGCCACCGTACTATTGTGATCTTCAAGGTGGTGGGGTCCTACATGCCCAGCCATTTTCTGAGAGTGGAGCTACACCATCAAAGTTTTCAGGCTTCTCAGGGGCACCTGCATGGCTCAGTCAGTTAAGCATCTGACTCTTGATTTCGGCTCAGGTCATGATCTCACGGTTCGTGAGTTCGAGCCCTGTGTCTGACTCTGGGCTGACAGTGTGGAGCCTACTTGGGATTCTCTCTCTCTCCCCTCTCTCTCTGGCCCTCCCCCCAACTCACACTCTCTAAATAAACTGAAAAAAAATTAAATTTTAGAGGTTTCTGGTCAAGGTCTCTGCTCTGAGAGAGAGATTGAAAGAGAGAGAAAACAAGGCCTACCCCTTCAAGACCTTACTAAATTCTGTAGTTCATATTTTTATGCCCTTGGGAACCAAACGGGAGGAACAAGTTAATAACTCGGTCGATTTAACATTCTGACCTCTGAGTCAAAAAAGTTACTCAATAATCCTTACAGTGGAGGATGAGGGGGTGGGGCCTTCAGAGTCAGGAGTCTGTGGCTGTGCTACTGATTCATACGCTGGATGATCATGGGGTAAACCATATCAATTCCCTCAAGTTCCTTATCAGTTATACCGCCTGTTCTTCCTATCTCTTGGGGTGGTTATTAGAGTCTGATGAAATCACAGATGTGAAAGCATTTTGAAAATGTCAAACGTTATCACACCAAAAACTAAGCCATCAACCCCCAGACTAAGCCTTGAGTAAGATACAATTTTGTTACACCATGCATGTATCAATTCCTGTTCTAACTGTCTTATGTCCAAATCATGTTTCTTTTTGAAAACAGGACTTCTGAGCTATTGAGATATATGCTAGCTGCTTGTACCACTACGACTAAATACTAAAATATCTAAATATGACATTGTTATGTTAATCGATATTCCAGGTTGCAAATGGAAACTCCTTTAAAAACAAAATAAAATGTAAAACCCAACGCTCATTTTGATCATAAGGTGAGTTCAAAGGCCTTGACTTAGCCCACTAGACCTTACATTATCTAGTTCCTATCTCTTTGACCTCCTCTTGTGCCACATCCCCCTTCCCTCACTCTGTTTTAGCCCTTTAGCGAAGACTTCTTTGCCATTCCTTGAGTAACCCAAGCACTGTCTTGCCCCAAGGCCTTTGCGCTGCTCTTACTCAGAATGCAATTCCCTCTGACATCCCTCATCTTATTCAGATCGCAGAGGATGTAGAGGCCTTCCCAGCCACCCTATATAACTAGCCAGAGCACCCTACTTAAAGTTGCACCTACCCCTATCACTTATCACCTTTGTCTCTCTTTCTCCATCTTCTTAACTTGATTTCTTATTCTTCATAGCACTTACAACCAACTGACATCCTATATTTGTTTTACTGTTTTCCCTCCAACAAAAATGTAAGCTCAATGTAGTAGGGGATTCTTGTCTGGTTCGTTCCACTGCTGTAGCCTTAGCACTTGGAATATAGCCCAGCACATAGTAGGCACACAATAAAAAGTTGTTGAATGAGAGAATGAAAAAAAAACATGTTCTTACTGCTCCCTTGGCTGGCAAAATCCTTCGTAATGCAGCACCTCACACTCATGCACTCGAGGAATTAGAATGCAGGAATTGAGGAGCAAGATACTTCTGTGAGCATGATCGCTTGGCTGATTTTGCAAAAATATCACAGGTGTTATGTTATTTGGACCTAACAGAAGCCCTTAATGGCACCAACAGAACCGGGCTATGGCAACTTTTGAGTAAACCCGGTTACCTTGAAAATTCCTGTGGGTTCAGAAGTTCCCCATCGCTAGAGATGGACGTCTTATCTAGATGTCCCTGAAATTCCTTACCTTACCGAATGAAGTGTGCTGGGATCAGCTACAAGCTATAATCAGCATTAATTGTCAGGATAGATTCACCAAAAATCAAGCCCTAGGATGCAATCAGACTACTGGCGTTGAACAACAGTCTTAGTTCATTATAACCCAAACCAGAGAAGAGAACACACAGAAATGTACAGCTGCCAATGCCAACCCCAAATGGTGGAGTCATCACAGAAGGCCAAAGCAAACTTTGTGCACGATATGGACTATCTGTTGGTGTGGTGAATCTCAATTTTGTTGGAACTTGGGCGTCTGTTATTTAAGTGATCCCATGTCTGGGATCATATGACCACTTTACAAGAGGAGGGGATGGTCTCTCAGAATATATCACGTAAATAACCAGCACTCATAAGAACAATGAACAAGATTTAAAAAGAAAAAAACAGAGTCACGCATTGTGGAGATAGCCATGACAGAACTGTTTTGAGGAAGTCTGTTAAATCACGTCAGAAAACTGAACGAAATACGTTAGAATTCACAGTCACATTTCATTTAGTCAAATATGTTCTGTGTTTTTAATTGAGTTGTAATTAACATATAACATTATATTAGTTTCAGGTATACAACAGAACGATTCGATGTGTGAATATACTGCAAAATGATCACTATAACAAGTCTAGTTAACATCCATTACCATATACAGCCGTAAAATTTTTTTCTTCTGATGAGAGCTTGTAAGGTTTACTCTCTCAGCAACTTTAAAATATGCAATGCAGTATTATTTACCAGAGTCATCATGCTGTATATTACATCCCCCTGACTTATTTATTTTTTAACTGAAAGTTTGTAACTTTTGACTCAATTCAGCCATTTCTCCTGCCCTTCCAACCCCTCTGGCAGCCACCAATCTGTTCTCTGTACTTATGTTCCCTTTATTTTTAAACTTTGTAGAGTATGACTTACTGATTCAGCACTGTAGTCACTGCTTGCTTCTATTTTCCATTTTGTTTACAATAAAGAGTTAACAAAGTATTGACATAGTTCTACTTCCTCTCACAGGCTCAGGGGTAGCCAGATCCCTAAGCAGTGACTCTAATACCTGCAACTATAGACTCATACATTGACAATGACCTAAGATGGAGTGAAACTCCTAGTAGAAAATTCTTTGCCTTCAAAATCATATGATTTCACTTATATGAGGACTTTAAGAGACAAAATAGATGAACACAAGGGAAGGGAAACAAAAATAATATAAAAACATGGAGGGGAACAAAACAGAAGAGACTCATAAATATGGAGAACAAACTGAGGGTTACTGGAGGGGTTGTGGGTGGGGGGATGGGCTAAATAGGTAAGGGGCATTAAGGAATCTACTCCTGAAATCATTGTTGCACTATATGCTAACTAATTTGGATGTAAATTTTTAAAAATACAAAATAAAATTTAAAAAAAAGAAAAAGAAAAAAAAAAGAAAATTCTTTGTCTTCATCCTCTTCCTGTTCAATGTCATGTCATGCCCAACAATAATACATTTATTGACTGAATTTTATGTGTCTGGTACTCTTATCAAGCACCAGGATTTTAAAAGCTTTATAAGGGCACCTGGGTGGCTAAGTGGGTTAAGCGTCCAAATTCAGCTCAGGTCATGATCTCACAGTTCGTGGGCTCAAGCCCCACATCAGGCTCTGCACTGACAGGTTAGAGCTGGAAGCCTGAATCAGATTCTGTGTCTCCCTTCCTCTATCTCTGCCCCTCCCCCCTTGTGTGCGCTCTCTCTCTCTCTCTCTCTCTCAAAAATAAATAAACATTTTTTAGAAAGCTTTCTACATCTTGCCTTCAAACCTCAAAATTCTAAGTGGTACCACTTGAGAACAACAGCACATAAACTGTTTTCATATTTAGAAATCAGAAACTGGACAACTCTTTTGGAGTAAAGGATTCAGACAGGGAGGATGGCAGAGTATTTAAAAGCACAGGTCTTGTCTGGAGTCAGAGTCCTCCAGATCCAATTCTTGCTCAGGTACTCCCACAAGCTGTGTGACATAGACATGTTGTGTAACCTCTCTGGGCCTTACTGTCCTGAACTGTAAAGCAGGAATAATAATAATAACCTGTGCACCATTGAGTTGTTGAGAAGAATATATGAAATAATCCCATGTAAGGTGCTTGGAACTAAGCCTGATTCATTGAAAGCACTCAATAAATGTGAGCTGTTATTATGCCAAAAACTCAAAACTGGCAAATTCTATAAAGAGCAACTCTGGCTACAAATCAAAGAAAATCTTCTTTTGTGAAGATTGGTAAAACTATCAGTTGCCTGATATCCTTTTGTGTCAAGCCCTCATACACAGTGGTCATTATAAATGTGTAACTAGGAGATCTAGCAATACATGAGAAGTTAAAGTCAGTTACAGGGCTTTTATTTTTTTTAATTTTTTAAAAATGTTTATTTATTTTTGAGACAATGCGAGAGACAGAGTGCAAGCAGCAGAGGGACAGACAGAGGGAGACACAGAATCTGAAGCAGGCTCCAGGCTCCGAGCTGTCAGCCCAAAACCCGACGCGGGGCTGAACTCAGGAAGCTGGAGATCATGACCTGAGCCGAAGTAGGATGCTTACCCGCCTGAGCCACTCAGGCACCCCAAGGGCTTTAAAAAAAAAACATACATTGCTATACAAAAGGGGTTGGCAAATTTTCTCTGTAAAGGGGTAGATAGGAGATATTTTAGACTTCACAGGACAGACAGTTTCTGTTGCCACTACTCAATTCTCCTGCAGTGAGATATTTACATATTTACAACAATATGCAAATGAATGGGCATAGCTGTGTTCCAATAAACTTTATTTACAAATACAATCTTTGGGCCAGATTTGCCTCATGGGTCATAGATTGCCCACCCCCACTCTGAAGAATTATCCTGGCTTATCAGTGTTCTAATGGCCACTTCAGCTGCATGACCACAGAAATCAAATAAATGTGGGAATAAAGGGAGTGAGAAGAATTGAAGAAATGAGAAGATAAACATTGGCTTCTCCAAAGTCCCTCCCTCATCCTAAATGGTCTTAGACACCTTACAGGACCAGGGAACAGCATGCTCCATTTATTGTCTCCTTCATTGAATACCTGAAGGTGAAGCATTTACCATGAGAAGTGTTGCTGTAGTTGTAGAGCTCAAGGTAGGCTTTCCTGAGGAACCTAAATCTGAAGCTCAGGCTGATATCTGACAAACAAGTAGTCATTTGGGAATAGGGCAGAAGACCATTTCAAGCAAAGGGACCAACAACATAGGCTCTGTGATGGTAGAAAGTCTGGTGCATCAGGGATGAGAATAAGGTCACCATGATTTGAGTCCAGAGAACCCAATGGAGCATGGTGGGATATGTGCCTGCAAAGGCAAGTAGAGGTCAGCCTATGCAGGATCATGTGGTAGCAATCAGTTATTCATTTATTCAGTAAATATTTACTTAATATTACTCTATGTTAGACTCCATGGATACTGTGGTAAATGAGAAAGGCAGACACTAAACCGACATGCATATAAATCTATAATTAAAAAGTTCTGCCTCTGGAAGCTCTATGTGCTGAAACCCTGTTTAGTGGCCTGATATATTTTTAAAAATTACCTGGGCTGTTCCCAGGATGCAGTCCCAATTTAACCGAGAAGCCCTGTTTAGGGTTACATGCAAATGTATTACTCATTCTACCTTTTTCTTTTTTTTTTTTAATTTATTTTAATCTTTATTTTTGTGAGAGAGAGAGAGAGGGAGAGACAGAGTGTGAGCAGGGGAGGAACAGAGAGAGGGAGACACAGAATCTGATGCATGCTCCAGGCTCTGAGCTGTCAGCACAGAGTCTGACACAGGGCTCGAACCCATGAACTGTGAGATCATGACCTGAGCCGAAGTCGGACGTTTAACCGACTGAGCCACCCAGGCACCCCTCTACTTTTTTCTTTTAAGTCATAGGTGAATTTGATGTATCATCACCAAGGCTAGCCCCATGAAACACCATGCTTCACATGACTTGCAGGTTAACAAGGAAGGAGCCACTAATGACAACTTTTTTGGGGTGTA
Organism: Panthera uncia; assembly: GCF_023721935.1. Lineage (NCBI taxonomy): Eukaryota > Metazoa > Chordata > Mammalia > Carnivora > Felidae > Panthera > Panthera uncia. Next base: position 85,786,917 of record NC_064817.1, read on the forward strand.
AGCTTCCAGAGAGATGTGGCCCGCTTGTGATGTTCACGTGGACAAGGCTTTACAACTTGCTATGGGCATGACTGTGACAATATAGTCTGAGTATTTGACCCATGAATTCAATTGTTTCAGTCTGAGCTGTTTTTCTGTTTTTTCATTTTCTTTTCTTTTCTTTTTTTTTTTCTGTCTGCTTCCCTTACATATTTATTCCTGAGATAAACCCTGTCAATGTATTCTAGCTTACATTTTAAACTCTTAGAAGGAACAGGGATCTGTTCTAAGGAATTGCGAGCTTAGCAAGTGCTTTTTGATGTTGGTGGCTATGAAAACCTAAGGAGACTTTTGAACAGTTTCAAAGAGATTTCATGACAATGGTACTGTTTCTCTCTTAACCCCATGGCCTATTTTTCTATCAAAGAAGGAAATTAAAATGTCACAGAATGACTTGCTTTATATAAAGCTGGGCTGATTGCTATCCAGTACTTGATGCTAGACCAGATGGGTGAACGGATTATTTCATTATCTCCTCTACTGCAGCAGTTCTGGTTCTCAAAGTGTAGACCACAGATGCTTAGGGTTCCTATGACCCTTTGTGTGAGAGGTAAATATTAGTTTCATAATCATACTAAAATATTATTGGCTTTTTGCAGAGTGCTGGTATTTGTGCTGATGGTCAATGACAGTGGTGGGTAAAAGTGCTGGTGCCTTAGCCTGGATCAAGGCAGAGGCATGAAACTATTCTACTTGTCATTGTATTCTTTACCACTGTTCACTTACAGATAAAGAAATGCCATTTTCCGTAAGAATGTCCCAGATAAAGTAGAAGTTATAAAAATTATTTTTCTTTTTTTAGGTTTATTTATTTTGAGACAGAGAGAGTGAGAGCAGGGGAAGGGAAGAGAGAGGGAGAGAGAGAATCCCAAACAGGCTCCGTGCTGTCAGCACAGAGCCTGATGCAGGGTCCGAGCTCACAAACCGTGAGATCATGACCTGGGCCCAGGTGAAGAGTCGGGCACTAGCCGACTGAGCCACCCATGGGTCCCTAAAAATCATTTTTCATTAAAATGCCATTTTTGTTAACATGCATTCATTATTTTTTATTTTAAAATTAATTAGTAATAACTAAAATAAATGAAGAAATTATTTTAAATTTCTTGGCTTTCATATCTAATTTGATAAAAATAGGTAGCTATACCTCACATAAACAAAAGATATTTGGGGCCTCAATGATTTTTAAGAATATAAGGGGCTCTTTAGATGAAAATATTTGAGAACTGCTGCTCTCTTAACCTTCCAAACATCACTCTTATCAAGACAAGTTTCCTCTTTTTAATTATAGGTCACACGCAGACTTTTCATATCTCCAGATCGATCTCTTCTTCATGACTTCTCAAGAATAGTGGCTAAGGGCTCTAAAATAACCTTCTAGAATTCCTTAATCACTCTCTTGCATGTTCAACCGGTCTGTTTCCTCTCATTCTCTTCTAATGTGGTGTTTTTGAAGGACTGACCTGAATTTTCCAGAATTTTGGTGTACTAGGAAGTAGCAGCAGCAATTGTGGTTTCTGTTTACCCCACACAATTTCCTGTTCTTCTCTTTCTATTAACATCATCCCCTTCCCGTTAAAGAACTCCCTCCCCATTCCTTGTCTTCCTGATTAAGCTGTCAGTCACAGTGGTCCCGCCCTCACATCGACCCTGCAGACTACAAAAGTGGGCACATGATCCGGGTTTGGCCCCACCATAGCACTGCGTCTCCTGGGAAACAGTGACTGGTCTGAGGGAGAGGGCACATGACCTAAGCTAAGTGAATTGGAAGCCTTACCCAAAATTGTCTGAAGTAAAGGTAATTCTTACTTTGATCATGAGTTGTACGGGTGTATGATCTGGGCTACTACCCAGTATCATTCCCACCATACAAAAAGAGCCTGTCTACAGAGTAAATCCAAGCAGAGACAAGAAGAAATAAAGATGAGTTAGAGAGAAAATTCTGTCACTGTTGAATCCTTATTGAAATCTCTGAGGCCCTGGTTCCTGACAGCTTTTTCTCCCTTTGTTTTCTAGGTTATGTGAACAAATAAATCCCTTTTTTGTGCTAAAGAAACCATTCTAGTCGAAATAATTTGGAATGGTGCATTTGAGGAAGTTACCTAACCTTCTGACTTTAGTTTCCTTTTCGGAATATCTACTCCCTCATTCACAGATTGAAGGACTTTTTTTTTTAAGTTTATTTATTTATTTTGAAAGAGAGAGAGTATGTGTGTGTGAGCTGGGGAGGGGCAGAGAAGGAGAGAGAGAATCCCAAGCAGGCTTTGCCCTACCAGTGCCAACTCTGATGCAGGGCTTGATCCCACGAACTGTGAAATCATGACCTGAGCCAAAACCAAGAGTCGGGCACTTAACCCACTGAGCCACCAGGCGCCCCCCAGATTGAAGGATTTAATGAGACAGTTAAAACACATTGAAAACTATAAAGCATTATACAAGTGTTCAGTATAATATTTTCCCTCTGTACCCCAGTAGCAAGTGACTAGCCTTGCTGCCCCCAAACTATTTTTAGAACACTAAGTATACTCATAGCAAATCCTTGGGTCTAAAAATGGCTTAAGGGGCCTTGAATTTCCTCTGGAAGTCAAATAAGGCCTACAAACCCTTTTTACTACAGTTCTATATCAAGAGGTTTTACCCCGCACTTAAGCTACTTCAAGAATCATGAGGACACCAGGAAAGAAGTGACTGTTCAAGAATCTGGCTGGAGGTGTAGGGGCCAAGGACAGCCCCAAGATGGGCTACTTTGGCATGAAAATTATTTTGAATTAAAAGCAATCAAAATAAGCTTCTGCACAGCAAAGGAAACAATACACAAAATTAAAAGGCAACATACAGAATGGGAGAAGATATTTGCAAATGACATATCTGATAAAGGGTTATATCCAAAATCTATAAAGAACTTATCAAACTCAAACCCCCCAAAACACATAATCCAGTTAAAAAACGGGAAGAGGACATGAATAGACATTCTTTGCAAAGAAGACATACAAACGGCCAACAGACACATGAAAAGATGCTCAACATCACTCATCATCAGGGAAATTCAAATCAAAACTACCATGAGATACCACCTCACACCTGTCAGAATGGCTAAAATAAACAACACAAGACACAACAGGTGTTGGTGAGGATGCAGAGAAAGGGGGACCCTCTTGCACTGTTGGTGGGAATGCAAACTAATATAGCCACTCGGGAGAACAGTGTGGAGGTTCCTCAAAAAGTTAAAAATAGAACTACCCTACAATCCAGCAATTGCACTATTGGTATTTACCCAAAGGATACAAAAACACTTATTCAAAGGGACACATGCACTATCAACAATAGGCAAATTATGGAAAGAACCCAAATGTCCATTGACTGATGAATGGATAAAGAAGAAATGGTATATATATATATATATGTATATATACATATACATACACACACACACACACACACACAATATGGAATATTACTCAGCCATAAAAAAGAATGAAATCTTGCTATTTGCAATGTCATAAATGAAGCTAGAGAGTATAATGTGAAGTGAAATTAGTCCGAGGAAGACAAATATCACAAGCTTTCACTCATATGTGGAATTTAAGAAACAAAACAAATGAACATAGAGGGGGGAAAAAGAGAGGCAGACCAAGAAATAGACTCTGAACTATAGAGAACAAACTGATGGTTACTGGAGGGAAGGTGGGCAGGGAGGCAGGGGTGGGTGGAATGGGTGAAGTAGGTGATGGGTACTAAGGAGGGCACTTGTGATGAGCACCGGATGTTGTATGGAAAAGATGAATCACTAAATTCTACACCTGAAACTAGTATTTCACTATATGTTAACTAGCTGGAATTCAAATAAAAACTTGGAGAAAAAATATTAAATATTGGAGAAAAAAATCAAGAAATAAAAATTGACAAAAATGAAAGCATTCAAAACCAGCAAATTCAGGGAAAGCTCTTGACCCCCCCAGCCCCCTCAACTGCCTGCTTGTACCAGGAAGAAGGCTATTAACAGAGAATCCTCTTTACCTAAGAAATGTATCTACACAATAAGGCAACCTTAGTTTTCCACACATCTCCTTTCACGCTCCTGCTAATGGTCTCTCTCCCCTTTGTATCCTCAGACCCCTACCCCTCTCCTTAGCTCATATATGCATCATGTTGTCTCACTGTCTTTGGAATCTCCATGTCTGTGTGGATTCCCCATATGTACATTATTAAATGTGATTTTCGGAGCACCTGGGTGGCTCAGTTGGTTGAGGGTCCGACTTTAGCTCAGGTCATGATCTCACGTATCGTGGGTTCAAGTCCTGCGTCAGGCTCTGTGCTGACAACCCAGAGTCTGCAGCCTGCTTCAGATTCTGTCTCCCCCTCTCTCTGCCCTTCCCCCACTCGTACTCTGTCTCTCTCTCTCTCTCTCTTTATCTCTCTCTCAAAAATAAGTAAACATTTAAAATATTTTTAATTTGATTTTCTCCTGTTAGTCTGTCTCACATCAATTTGATTCATAGTCCAATTAGAAGGACCTTGAAGGGTGGAAGAAATTCTTCCTCCCTAACAGAGGTCCCAAGGATCAGCTCTCAGAGCACTTCAATAGGTCCAGACTAAAAAGGCAAGAGAGAAGGGTGCCTGGTGGCTCAGTGGGTTAGACGTCCGATTCTTGATTTTGGCTCAGGTCATGATCTAACGCTTTGTGAGTTCAAGCCCAGTGCAGAACCTGCTTGGGATTCTCTCTCTCTCTCTCTCTCTCTCTCTCTCTCTGCCCCTCCTCTGCTGGCACTTTATCTCTATCTCAAAATAAATAAATAAAAATTTTTTAAAAAGAGGTGTGGAAGTGCGAGAGGGGAATCTTAAAACTATTGACTCTTCTTTGCTGAAAAGGTTCACTCAGTCAAAACTAAATAAAGACTGGAAAGTCTTCAGAGGATCGTCACATGTTAACCAAAGAGGACTCCCACACAACTAAATGCCACTTAATATGAAGCATAAATGAATGAATCAAAAAAAATAGCTCAAATGGTGGGAGGAATAGAGTCAGGTGAATCATCTATAGCATATGGAATTTGGGGTGTAGGTGGGGGATAAATGCCATAGGAACATTCATGGTTCCACACTGTGCTTGGAATCTCTAGGTTAAGAAATTTTAGCCAAGGACCACCTACGTGGCCCTGTTGGTTAAGCATCCGACTTCAGCTCAGGTCATGATCTCATGGTTTGTGTGTTCGAGCCCCACGTCAGGCTCTGTGCTGACAGCTCAGAGCCTGGAGCCTGCCTCAGATCCTGTGTCAATCTCTCTCTCTCTGCCCCTCCCCCACTCATGCTCTGTGTCTCTCGGTCTCTGAAAAACAAATAAACATTAAAAAAAAAAAAAAAGAGTGTTCTCTCAATGTGGCCCAAGGAATCCAAGGACTCCACTGGATCTGAACCAAACTGTTCTCGTTCACTAGTGGCTGCTCTAAACTGTGCCTTTTTAGAAAAAGACAGAAGGGGGCATCTGGGTGGCTCAGTCAGATAAAAGTCTGACTCTTGTTTTCGGCTCAGGTCATGATCTCGTGGTTCATGAGTTCGAGCCCCCGCGCCGAGCTTGTGTTGACAGTGCGGAGCCTGCTTGGGATTGGCTCTGTCCCTCTCATTCTGTTCTTCTGTCACTTGTGATCAATAAATAAACTTTAAAAAATCTTAAAAAAAAAAAAGAAAGAAAGAAAAAGACACAAGGATCCATGAGGCCTCCTCGGGGACACTCTTTGGTTGTATCAAAAGTCTGACTTCCCCTTAAACAACTCTTCTAATATTTCTCACTGTCTCTTTAACTGAATTTGACTATGTGGCTACAGAGGGCAAGATTTCCCAGGTGAGTCTTCCCACCAGGACAAGGATCATTTCAATGCCGGTGCCTGATACCCCACCCAGCAAGAGGGCAGCAGGAGAGTGATTTTATTTAAATTGTTCAAAGAGCAATCCTGTCCAATCGTCTTTTTAAAAATGCAAGGACGCTGACACAATTGCTTGCAGTTTATATTCCAGGTAAATGTGCATCATTTTTATTCATTAGAGGAGGAACAGGAATGATTTTTAATTTTGAACTGAGGGCTTGATAATTAACATTCTTTTTTTCAAGTCTGCCAAGGACCTGCCAGATGGCCTTGTTCCTGAGCGGGGGGGGGGGGGGGGGGGGGAATGTCTTACTCATCACTCAGCTTTTCTGTTTCTTATAACAATGTCACAAATCTCCTTCCGTTCTGATAGTGCTTAGGCCCTCTTCCCTGTTATCAGTGAGAAATCATGGGGCTTCCTGATTGTGAAATTTAAAGGAGAACATAGCAACATACCAGCTGTTGAAGCCTGAACTGACGCTGCCACCACCACCGCCACCACCACCCGGCCCTCAAAGGCCACTGGCCTATTTCCTCCGTTAAAAAACAAATTTCACTGAGGCGCCTGGGTGGCTCAGTCGGTTAAGTGTCCCACTTCGGCTCGGGTCATGATCTGCAGTCTGTGAGTTCGAGCCCCGTGTCGGGCTCTGTGCTGACAGCTCAGAGCCTGGAGCCTGCTTCTGATTCTGTGTGTGTGTGTCTCTCTCTCTCTGCCCCTCCCCCACTCACATTCTCCCACCCCCCTCTGTCACACACACAAGTAAACATTTAAAAATTTTTTTTTAAAAACAAATTTCATCTTTGAAGATTTGGGTTCGCCTGCCTCAGTCAATAGTATTCCTCTGATAACCACAGGGAATCAACTTTGCAGTGCCTTGAAGTGAATTTGGAACACGAAACCTGTAGCTTTACGAGATCAACATGGAAAAAAACGAAGTTGGTCCAGTTCACCACAGAACAGGGAAGTCAGTGGCCCAGAGAAGCCAGAGGCATGCTGTGAACGGTCCCTGGTGACCCAAACCACCGCAGTTGGGGCCCTCCAGACCAAACAGATGGGCACAGTGAGAGAAAATCTGGCTCTCGTGAGCTCTGCCTTTTCTGAAAAGTCTGTCTGTTGGTTTCGTGGGGGTTAACAATCAGTTCGTGTTCAATGCCATTTCAGGTGTGGCTCTATCGTGACTTTTTCAGGATGAAGTGGCTTTAGCCCGTCCTGCAAAACTGCCGGCAAGGAAGTGCTGAGGGGAAGGGGCAGTTGGAACCGTCCGCCGCTTCTCTGACAAGTATAAATCTCCATGTGACCCCGTTACAAGGCCATTTGGCACGCTTTGCTTCCTGACCCAACTCAGTTAGGTACATTATAGGCTCCAGGGCAACTCAACTCACCCTTTCCGACTCCAAGTTTTTCTAGTTTCTTGAATGCCTTCCAGGCCTGCTTCTCATATAGGAAATGAACCAAATCTTTTACGAGATGATATTTAGGCAACACTAGCAAACACTGCAAATATTCCCAGAGACATACACAGTGATCCGCTGAGGCTAGACCTTTGACTTTGACTCTTTATGACTATGATTTTGATTAGCCTCTTTATCTGGAACTGACCCAAGAGAGTCATGTTTATATCTTAAAGATGAACCAATGCAGCCTTGAGAGCCAGTCTTCGTACCCCCTGACTCACTCGCACAGATTCTTTTCAGCCTCTGGGCAAAAGAAAGCATGAAGGGCCAACTACCCCGATTATTAGAAGGTAATAGAATCTGACTCATTCCTTCGAAGAATGAACTGTGGGGATATTTATTTATACCCATTTAGGCGTCTCCCAAAATATTAAGCAGAAGCCTACCACCCAACATGGGTCTTGGTCCAGAATAATAATAACACTGAATGAACACTTATAAGAGGCTTGATCCAGTCAAGTGCTTCATGCACATTCCTGTTTATTCCTCATAACAAGCATAGGGAGGAGGTGTCGATACTGACTCCACCACTCATTCACTGGGAATTGGAACGCTGTTACCTGCACTCTTAACCACTTCACTATCTTATAGGAGGGTGATGAGGATTCTGCGAACAGAAGTAGACTGGATCAATACTACGAAAATGTGTGGGCTGCAGACCAGTGCTGGTCGGTGAACAGCTTGTCACTGATTTGCAATGAGATAAGCCAGAAATTGAGAGTCAGCTTTTATGAACATATATCACTCAATTATTAAAAAATGGGGCCTCGCCTTTGTTTTTTACTAAATATCATGTGATAGTAATTCACTTCTATTATATTTTTTTTTCAAAGCATCAGCCCTAGACGGATTGGAATCTAAAGAACAGAAAGAGAAAAACTAGTCTTTTGCTGGACTAAATAGCATATGCTCATGATGACCTTTGTAGAGAGGAAAATGGGAGACACTGAAATTTGAGCTTCTTCATGAGGTTTGTGGGAGTGTTGGTTCTTATCGGCGCTCTACACCTCTCCCTGATACATCTACCCATTGCTGTGTCAGGTTTTAGGAGAAGAATCTATAACACCACTTTTCCTCTTCCTAGTTTGAAAGCAACCAAGACCACGGACAACAGAGTCAGATAGGAGATCAAAGTACCAGTTACAAAACTAGACTGGAGGACGTAGCCGAGATGTGGGATCTCAACTGTCTTTTGAATCTTTCTCCCACCCCTGAATTAGGGAACCTCACCCACCTAACCCATGGCTCAGGGGGCAATCACAGAACTTCTCCCACAAGCTAAGAGCAGATCACAACAAAACCCTTAGACAGAAGACCTGGAAATGGCAGAGCAGAGCATTCTCAATTTCTTCTCAAAAACTCAGTACTCGGGTAAGTTTTTCTTGGCTTGATTGGGCACAAGGGAGGGTCAAGGAGAGAGATCATGGGTGTCCCCGTAGTGCATGTTCCTTCAAGGAAATGTGAGTTGAAGGGAAGGGAGGCTTCTCTAATGTGTCATTTCTCCATTCATTTAATTTCTACCTCTGAACATTCTACTAAAATGCACCTGATCCCATTCTATGAGCTTTATTTTCCCCATGACCAGATCAGCTCCTGAGAGTCTATGTCCACCAGACAAGTCTGGAGAAAGTGGTAGTAATCCCTTATTCAAGCTCCTTTGCTCAGCTCTCTGGCAAATGCACTTCCCTTCTTTTTTGCACTCAATGAAAACACATGATTTATTAAATTATTGTAAGTTGTTCACTGTTCAAGCTCCAAATTTGTTGTCCCCACAGAATTGTCTACACGATTATAAATCCTATGAGGGCAGGGGATCACACATGTGCTTACTCATTTCCTACAGCTCCGTGTAACAAATAGGCATTTAACGACTGCTTTGATCTCAAAGATGATGAGCATGTGGATGGGAGTAAAGATGTCTCTTGTGGCTATTTGCATTTAAGTCGTTAATCTTGGATGAGAAACCAGTTTTCCCACTTCAGCTCTCGTTTTCCGGTCATACCTGATCTGCTGCTTTTCTCCCAGCATATCACTTCTCAGCCAAATGCTTGCAAAAACATACTCACGTTAGGAAAATTAGATGCTTCTCCTACAACACGTTACTTGACCTTTTGAAATTACATTCTTCTATGGAGTAATTTTTTACAGAGTAATTCTTAATGCATTTGTTTCGTGGGATGCTGTTACGTGGCCACCACAACTCCATAGTGTGGTCAGTCTTGTCTCACTTCCAGTCTTCCTTTCCTGCCCTCCTTGTCACTGATCCTCCTTCTAGGTGCCTGGGGCACTTTCTAGAGCTGCCCTCATGACACCCTCTCTGCCAGCATCCTAGATCTTTCCATCCCACTTTTTGTTAGTCCTCTTTACAAGATCCTGTTGCATTTGAACATGTGCTTTCTGGAGCTCTTTCTCCAAAGAAATAACACTACTGGTGGGAGTATCAGAAAAGAAGGCAGATCACTAGGAGAACATCTGAGAACAGGAAGGCTAATTACCCTTCTGACCACACTGCGTAGATGGCTGCCCACATGTAAGGCAAGGTGTATCACCTTTCATAAGTACATAATTACATTTTAAGAGATGAGCTATATACTCACATACGTGAATATGAATGCAAGTTTCATAAGTGCATGTTTGTGCAAACCCCTCATTAGGATATCAGTAAACCACCTTCTTGCTCACCTGGTACCTCTAGTTTCTGACAGCAAGGAAAGTGTATCTATGTTGAACTCATAGAATTAATTACTACTTTTGTTAAAAAAAAAAAAAAACTATGCTAGATACAAACTTAATTAAATGATGATCTGAATCTCTGAATCCGGGTGCTATAAAATCGACCAGACTGGAACGCATGCCTCACCATCTGCCACTTAGCAGCTTGGAAACTCCACCTTCAAGGCTCCCTTGAACTCAAAACCAGTTAGTTTTCGAGTGGACCTCTCTGAATGACTCCTCTTAACACAAAATATCTTCCCTCATCTGTGATGAGGTTCCTGGTCCTAAGACCAGCTTAGGAGTCCAAGCTATAGTGTCAGGTGTCCCCAACCCATATTTCCAATCCTGTGGCCTTGAAACATTTGCTATTACTTCCTTTGTAGTCTCATTATGTCTATATTCATAGGGAATAGGAAAACTGGTAAGAAGCAAAGGAGAGTACTAGGTATCTCCAATGGAGACTAAATATTGTTTAGAGTTCTCTTTGAGTTATCTGATTTTGGTCTTTCATTTTCTTCGAGCTATTTAAAACCTCTGCACGTTGTAGATAACTGGTACCCATGAAAAATAACTCTTGTCTGTAGACACGAAAATAAATTTTGTCTGGCGGAAGTTCAATTTACTTCCCTTTTCCTGCTTCCATGGAAAAAGCCAGTTTCTCATCTTTTTTTTTTAATGTTTATGTATTTATTTTGAGATACAGAGTATGTGCAAGGGGGGAGCAGAGAGAGAGGGAGAGACAGAATCCTAAGCAGGCTCCTCGCCATCAGCACAGAGCCCGATGAGGGGCTCAAACTCATGAACCACGAGATCATGACCTGAGCCGAAATCAAGAGTCAGATGCTTAACCGACTGAGCCACCCAGGTGCCCCTCCCATCTCTTTTTAAATTCAACATTTCTTGAATCCATACAGATGCGTGCATGTTTGACTACTTTGAACTAGTTGGAACATCTGACCAGTTTGTCTCATTCATTGATAATGAGTTAAATAAAATCTTTAACACGTGTTCATCTTATATCTATATGAGAGTCACAATTAACAGGTGTAAGCTCCCTGCACCAGAGGATCTGCTGGAAGTGGAGGAGTAAGTGGTAAATTCATTCCACCTACTGGCTCTAGACCTTGGGCAACTTGTGTACCACTCTGTGCATTAGGTTATATGTATGTGCTGGAATAAGAATGTCTTCTCTGTCTCCCCTAAGGGCCTGCCACAAAGACAAAATGAGTCTACATATAGGAAAGAAGTAAAGAAACGAGAGTGTTAAATATAGAGTCTTCACCTTTTCCCCTTCTGTCAGAGTAAATGCTACCCACACCTTATGACTTAGCATGATTCTTTTTTTTAATGATTATTTATTTTTGAGAGAGAGAGAGAAAGAGAGAGGAGAGAGACAGAGCATAAGCAGGGGACGGGCAGAGAGAGAGGGAGACACAGAATCCAAAACAGGCTCCAGGCTCCGAGCTGTCAACAGAGAGCTCAACTCGAGGATGAATCTCAGGAGCTGTGAGATCATGTCCTGAGCCGAAGTCAGACTCAACCAACTGAGCCACCAAGAAACCCCAAGAATAGTGAATTTTAGTTTAACTGCTACTATGTGCTGGGCACTTACTGCAAACCCTGTACATATATTGACCCACTTGAGACTCACAACAACCCTATTAGATAGGTACTGTTATTATCCTTCATTTTACAAATGCGGAAATGAAGACAAAGGGATTAAGGGGTGCCTGGGTGGCTCAGTTGGTTGGGCGTCCAACTTTGACTCAGGTCATGCTCTCATGTTTCATGGGTTTGAGCCCCACGTCAGGCTCTGTGCTGACAGCTCAGAACCTGGAGCCTGCTTCAGATTCTGTCTCTCCTTCTCTCTCTGCCCCTCCCCCACTCGTGCTCTGTCTCAATAAATAAATAAATGTTGTTTTTTAATGTTTTTAAAGAGAGAGATTAATTAAATAACTTGCCCACCACATTCACCCAGCTAGTGAGTAAAGACTGGCTCCAGAGTCTAGGCTATTCACCACTATACCAAGAAGGAGAAAGGTGAAATACAAAAGAGCTTTCTCAGGCAGTGAGTTTTGCATTATTTTTATCTATTTATTATTTTTGCATTATTAGCCTTTTTGATTGTCAGAACAAGGACTTACAACAAGAAGGCAGAAATAAGGAGTAAAAGAGGATGTTAGCAAAGAAGAAAGGACAGTAGTGATCATTGTCAGAACAGCTTGAGAGTATGTGACCTTGGATGGCCAAGTCATTTGACTTCTTAATAAGATTACTGTAGGTACAACGTGAGATAATTTATATCAAGTGCGTAGAGCAGTGCCCAGCACATTGTAAACCCTCAATAAGCGGTATTGTTATTAGTTTCTAATTAATATTATCTATTACTATTAGTAACTACAGTAGATAGAGACAGCTTATCTTATTAGTGTCAGGTCTGGGATTTTCAGCTACTTGCAGGCTAACAAATCAGCTTTTGGATGCTGGCAGGCTCGTGCATGCTGGCAGAAGACATGAGACTATAGATTCGGGGATAAAGAGCTTTTACTCGCAGCACAGCTAGCGACGTGAGCCTCCGCATGTTTGCATTGGTCCCCTTTGCCTCATCTCTCAGGGTTGTGTGCTGAAAACACAACCCTGAGAAATGGCCCAGGTAGTGAGCGGTGAGGGCTGTGTGGTATTGGCCTATCCAGCTAGAGCATGCAGGAGCGCTCGGGGACTATGGCAGCTTGCTTCTTCTTCTTTTTTTTCTTTAATATAATTTATTGTCAAGTTGGGTCACATACAGTGTGTACAGTGTGCTCTTGGTTTTGGGGGTAGATTCCCGTGATTCATCACTTCCATACAACACCCAGTGCACATCCCAACAGGTGCCTCCTCAATGCCCATCACCCACTTTCCCCTCTCCCCCCCCCACATCCACTCTCAGTTTGTTCTCTGTATTTAAGAGTCTCTTATGGTTTGCCCCCCTCCCTTTCTGTTTGTAACTATTTTTCCCCTTCCCCTCCCCCATGGTCTTCTGTTAAGTTTCTCAAGTTCCACATATGAGTGAAAACATACGATAGTTGTCTTTCTCTGGCTGACTTATTTCATTCAGCATAATACCCTCCAGTTCCATCCACATTGCTGCAAGTGGCAGGATTTCCTTCTTTCTCATATGGCAGGTTGCTTCTCGCAATAATCATCACCATCATTTGCTTCCTTATCATCATTTGTTGCCAAAAATGCTTTCTTAGTTTATAAAATAATTTCTCCAACAAGGCATTACTCTTAGTTTGGTAACACTTCTAACAATATCCTTTCATTTGTGAAGACTTTCACAAAGATTCTTGCCCACTGAGCTTTGTTGATGAATACGTAATTAAATGCTGAAATACTTGGGGCTACTTTTTGTCAAGGTTAAAACACACATTGCCAACCAGCTAGATAGTGCATCTTTTTGCTTCCTTATCGTCGTTAATTCCTATTATGAATCAGGGTGAAGGAAGATAACTCTTGTATTTATTCCCCTGTTTACATCTGCACGCATTCCATCTTATACCTTCTTATTCTGAACCCTGAATTGGGTCTTTTGACGGAATACACAATGACTCAAATAAAAAGGAGTCTGTTCTCTTAGCACTTCCAATTTCCTTTCCGTGACTGCAGACTTAGGCTCTTACCACTCTTGCTTCCTAGTTTACTTCATGTGAGACATTTACTTTCCTTCCTTCCCCTACATTAAGCCATTTCAGAAGGCAGCTATGCTCACCACTATATCACCAACACCCACTTAAGGTATTCTGAAAAAGCACTGATTTTTGCCTCTGGAACCCACATGTTATCTTCCAGCATAACATCTCAGTCTGGAAACACCGCTTTCTCCACATGGATATGAACAAAGTATCCCTTTATAGGCAAGATGTGGCTTTCTCCAAAATGAGCTTTGGAAAGTGATGATCAATGTATATTTCACTGAGCTACCTGGAACAGCCAATCTGCATTTCAGTAGATACTAAACATGCCTATAATATCCACGAGAAATGCTTTTCTAAATCAGAATTTAAGAAGTGCTAGTAGGGAAAGAGCACTCAGATGTTGTGCCGGAAAAGTAACAGAAACTAGATGGCTGAAAACAATGGGAAATTATTCTCTCATACTCCAAAGCCCGTAGGAGAGGATTCTTCTGGTCTTTTCCAGTTTTGGATAGCCTCAGGGATTCCTTGGCTTGCAGGTTCATAACTGTAATCTCTGCCTACACAGAGGAGTTCCCCCGGTGTTTCTTTCTTCTCTTTTTATAAAGACATCACTCATGTTGAATTAAAGGTCCACTCTATTTCAGTATGACCTCGGATTAACCAATTACATCTGCAATGATCTTATTTCTATATAAGTCCACATTCTCTGTTCCTGGTAGTTAGGATTTCAGCCTCAAAAAGTTGAGGCAAACAATACAAACCGTAACACTGACTAATCTAATTCCTTTATTTTATAGATAATAAAACTGAGGCATAAGAAAGCTGTGAGGTACCCATGGCCACTGCTCTTCAAATTCCATGTCTTTCTGGATTGGGGACCCTTCTTAAATCTTCTCCTTTAAGAACTGCAGGGTCACAGTGTACCTGGCTGGCTCACTCGTTAGAGCACTTGACTCTTGATCTTGGGGTTGTGAGTTCAAGCCCCACACTGGACATAGAGCTTACTTAAAAACAACAACAAAAACAACAACTGTGGGGTCCCTCACACTTTGCTTAACATCTTGGACTTCTAACCCATTCTCTGCATTGAACTTTAATATCTGATTCCTCACCTTCTGGAATCCCATTCTGTTGAATGACCCTTGCCCTGATGCCACCCATGTACCAAAGTGTAGGCCATGGGAAGCAGTCCTCATGTTTCTGAATACCCCAGGGTGAATCCACAATAAGCATTGGAGGGCATGTGTGATTTTGCTTTGGAAAAATGAGTCAAAATGAACCTCTTGGAGAACATGTAGGCCAGTAGAAAATGAACATAGGTGGTATTCACGTGTGAGAGAGTTTACTATTAGAAATCTTCTTGGAATGGTAGACAAATCATAACCATATAATTTAAGATAATACAAGACAAAACTAACGCATCTGACAAAGGTCTGTTTATGACCGAGTGAAACCTTTGTACCATTCTCATCTCAAAGCCTTTTCCTGGCTGTAGGGATTTGCTCATGTTCCTCTGGGACTGTAATATGCGCAAGTGATTCAGAGCTTCTGTCACTGGATTAATGGCTCAGAAGTCAAACCCTACAGGGGTGCCTGGGTGGCTCAGTTGGTTAAGCATCTGACTTTGGCTCAGGTCGTGATCTCACGGTTCGTGGGTTTGAGCCCCATGTCGGGCTCTGTGCTGACAGCTCAGAGCCTGGAACCTGCTTCGGATTCTGTGTCTCCCTCTCTTTGCCCCTCCCTGCTTGCACTCTGTCTCGCTCTCAAAAATAAATAAATATTTTTAAAAAATAAATGAAAATAAATAAATGAAAAGAAGTCAAACCCTATAGACAGAAGTGCCTATAGACAGGCAAACTTTCCCTCAATTTGCTTGGGATTCTCTTCTTTCCTTAATATGAAAGGCACTGCTGTATTAATTCAGGGATATTTATTTTCTCATTTATTTCAACAGTAAAATACCTATAAAAGGCTATCTTAGTTTATACCGATGCCTGAATGGAGTTAACGGTATCTTTTTATATCATTGAAATGCATTTAACACCTTAAAACCTCTCTTGTTGCATTTATATTCTGGAAATATGAAGGGCATAAAGAGAGGAGGAAAGACCTAGGGTTGATAATTAGCTGAGTTGTAACAATTTAGAGAAAAAAATCATAGCTCTTTCAAGATTCAAGGGAACATTTAAAAAAAGTGGACTTCCACATCATTTGTTTTTGCTTCTAAAGCTCATCAAATTTCAAAACCGGGCATTTTCAAATGGGGCAAATGGGAGGGTTACTTGGGTCATTCCTGCCTGTTGGAGTAGAATTGGTAGAGTTGATCCCTGGCTCTACCATAACTCTCATCTATCATTTTGGGTTAAAAAGAAAAACAGGGTGTAGCTTTCCTTTAATATCCAGATTGAGGGGTGCCTGGGTGGCTCAGTTGGTTATGCATCTGACTCTTGATTTCTGCTCAGATCATGATCTCAGGGTCGTGGGACTGAGCCCTGCATCAGGCTCCATGCTGTTGGCACTTGGGATTCTCTCTCTCTGCTCTTCCCCCACTGGTGCTCACTCACTCTCTCAAAATAAATCAATTAAAAAATAAAATAAATCCAGATTGAGCCTGTTATATAAGCAGAGGCCAACCCCATCCAAAAGTAGATACATTACTCAGGACGCTTCAGTGGTTCAGTCAGTTAAGCATCCAACTCTTGGTTTTGGCTCAGGTCATGATCTCACGATTTGTGGGTTTGAGCCCCGCATTCAGGCTCAGCACTGACAGTGGGGAGCCCACCTGGGATTCTCTCTCTCTTCCTCTGTCTGAGCTTCCTCCCAAGCTCTCTTTCTCTCAAAATAAATAAATAAACTTAAAAAAATAAAAGGTTCTTTTAAAACAGTAGATACGTTACTAATGGTGGTTGCCAGGGGCTGGAGGGAGGCAGGAAAAAGGGAGTTGCTATTTAATGACTCTATAGTTGCAGTTTTGCAAGATGAAAAAGTTGTGGAGATCCATTGTATAATGATGTGAATATACTTACCACTATTTTTTAAAATTTTTTTAATGTTTATTTATTTTTGAGAGAGAGAGAAAGAGAGAGAGAGCGTGAGCAGGGGAGGAGAAGAGAGAGAGGGAGAGACAGGATCTGAAGCAGGTTCCAGGTTCTGAGCTGTCAGCACAGAGCCCGATGCAGGGCTTGAACTCACAGACAGCGAGATCATGACCTGAGCCAAAGTCAGATGCTCAACCAACTGAGCCACCCAGGCACCCCATATACTTAGCACTATTAAACCATACACTTAAAAACAGTTAAGTCAGTAAATTTTGTCATGGGTTCTTTTACCACATTTAAAAATACAAATAATTATTTTAACACATACATAAGCTAATGTGATCGAATGGGGAGCCCCAGGGTCTCAGACACCAGAAGCCCCTCCGTAATGGCCTATTTTCTTACTTAACAATCCCCCTACCCAACTAGAGTGCCTCTTTCAGGTAAAACTATTTTCTAGATAAGATCACTATGTAAAGTGCATACAGATTTTCAGGGGGGAAAGGGATGGTCAGATAACTATTAACATGAATTCGCTTATGAAAAATACATAAGTGAGAAATTAGGACAGAACACTAGATAATATTTGTGGGAGAGGAGGGATCTAGAAAAATTGGAAACATGAGATAACCAAAGAGTACAGACACAGGAAGGGTGAATGAAGTGGGAGTTCCTGAAATAGGAGGCAAGGTCATCAGTACGAATGCTGAAAGAACAGAGGAGCACATGCCATTTGCTTACTGTACAACCAAAGCCTTGTTGGTCCTGTACTGAGACTAAGAACATGGAAGCTGACAATATCAAAGACCAAGACAAATTTCTTGGACTGGAAACCATAAGCCAATTCTAGGTGTTAAAGAAAGATAGACACTCAAACAGGTCATATCTGGTGAAGATCCCAAGAGTAGATGGTTATGGCAAAATTGAATGTCTAAAGCCAGGTCAAGATACCATAGGTCTGCAGAGCCAGATGGTGGCCAAAATGAGATACTCAGAGAAGAGTGAAGGTTTAGGAAAGTATACAGTTAGAATAGAGAGCAGTTCTGGAACACCACTGGCCAGAATGGACTTGGAACTCAGGCAAAGGTATGCTACAAGTGATAGAAACCAAATTAAATGTTTGGGTGTCAAATACTAGAACCGAGTCAAGAAGTCCTGGAAACAGATACAAGGGATGAATGAGGCCTTGATGTGGATCAAGTTTGTCTGAGATGTGTAAATTAATACCATTCCTATTAAGGCAAGAACGATACAACAAGGCCCTACAGGTGAGAGTTGCTGTTTGGGTCTCCATCGTTTTTGGCAGGAAGATTCTAGCCCTTTGGTGCAGAAAGAGCTTGGAAAGGAAGCTGATTCTGAAAGCATAGGCTTTAATGATTTACCTTTCACCCATGCTTAGACCAAGATGCTGTTCACTTGGTGCTCTTTGTAAACAAGCAGCCCTCCGTTTTTGCTGTCTTCCTCCATTCATTAAGCATTTCCCACCAGTGTCTGGATATTCCAAGACAAGAGCCTATATGCAATCTTACGTCTATCTTGGGCATTCCATGAGAAATGGTCTTTTTTTTTTTAATTTGAGAGAGAGAGTATGAGAAATGTTCTTACAACACTGCATTAATAACCTGATTATTGTTGTATACAGCTTTTCTATTCAGTGTAGAGTCCTGTCAAAAATGTGCAAGGGGAACCTGGGTGGCTCAGTCAGTTAAGTGTCCAGCTCTTGGTTTTGGTTCGAGTCATGATCTCATTCTGTGGGATCAAACCCTGCAGTAGGCTCTGCGCTGATGGTGCGGATCCTGCTTGGGATTCTCGCTCTCCCTCTTTCTCTGCCTCTCTACTGCTCAGCTTATGCGCGCTCTCTCTCTCTTTCTCAAAAATAAATAAATACACATTTTAAAAATGTGCAAGAGTGATTTAACAACAATCATTACTTCCAAGTAGTATTTATTTAAGTTTACATTTTATTTATTTTTTTAATGTTAATTTATCTTTGAGAGAGAGAGAGTACGTGTAAGCATGGGAGGGGCAGGGAGAGAGGGAGAGGATCCAAAGCAGGCTCTGTGCTGACAACAGAGAGCCTGACTCGGGGCTCGAACCCACAAACCGTGAGATCATGACCTGAGCTGAAGTCGGAGGCTTAACTGACTGAGCCACCCAGGTGCCCCTTCATTTTGTATTGAGCTTTAAAGATAGTAGGAGGCAGGGGGGCGCCTGGGTGGCTCAGTCAGTTAAGTGACTTCAGCTCAAGTCATAATCTCACAGTTCATGAGTTTGAGCTCCACGTTGGGCCCTGTGCTGAGAGCTCAGAGCCTGAAGCTGCTTCGGATTCTGTGTCTCCCTCTCCCTCTGCCCTTCCTCACCACTTGCACTCTCTCTCTCTCTCTCTCTCTCAAAAATAAATAAACATTAAAAAAATTTTTTAAAAGATAGGAGGCAAGTGAGATGACCTGCCTGACTGGCTTACTTAGACTCCAACTGCAAACACAGCCCCCTCGCGTGATATGAAAAGCCAGAGAGCACAGCCAGGCATTCCTGGCATCCTGGAAGTTGCCATGAACCAAAGGCAGGGCAGTGTGTATAGCTACAGAGGCAACATTCTAGTTAGTTCAATATAGTACGAGCACTTAAGTCTGGAATCAAACTGAAGGCAAAACAAAACAAAATAAATGCAAACAATAACAAACTAAGAAGGAAAGGATAGCTGAGTAAACTGAGTCAAACATGAAAAGAAATCCTCAAGACAGAGTGAGCGCAGAGGCCTCCCAAACGCAGCACAGGTTTGAGTGGGTTGGTATATAAGGTTTACATAATGTGGCTCAAGTAGAAGGAAATGTCTAACTTCCCTGAACTCAGATTCTGATAACTAAACTCTCGCCTTGTTTCTTTTAATTTTTTTTAAATTTGCATTTATTTATTTATTCATTTATTTATTTATTTATTTAAGAGAGTGAGCACAATTTGGGGGGCAGAGGGGAGGGAGAAGGAGAGAGAGAATCTTAAGCAGGCTCCACACTCAGCACAGAGCCTGATGTGGGGCTTGATCCCACAACCCTGGGATCATGACCTGAGCCAAAATCAAGAGTTGATCCCTTGTCCGATTGAGACACCCAAGTGCCCCATCACCCTGTTTCTTTTAACTTGGGCTTCATCTTGTTCCCTTATTTCTGCATACCTGATTTAGTCATCTCAGAATCCTAACACCTCTAGACCTGTGCTCCTGTCATCTCTGTCTCTGTGTTATCTCTGGTTGAACTTCAATCTCCTCTGTTTCCTGATACTCATATTCATTCCAGTGTTTTGATTATCGCCAAATGCTTCTATCAGTGAGCTCTTCGAGGCTACCTGGGGACACACCTACTGTCCCTCCGAGTGAGATCCCTCTGATGTCAATGACCTGTTTACCTAGTGCCTGTTGTTAGACTTGGCCAGTGTTTTACACTGGTCCAGATGTCCCCTCATTGCATGATAAATGCTTATTGAATTTAACTTCTTGGAAACTTCCCAATTACCTGCCCTGCTCCAGTGGGTCTGACTCTCCCTCATAAGGTTCTGAGGTTGCCAGGTTCTGGTTTTGACAGTCTTCCCTTTGAGCTTGTTGACTGGTACAAAATACCAGATATAGGACTATCTTTTTTTTCCAGTTAAATAAATTGTATCATTATGTTACAGCAGAACTTTTATATATACCAACAGTGAAATCTAATACAAGGTAGAAATTCTTATGGTTGCACATTATACATTATGTTATTTCAAAATTAGGGCCTCCAAGGCTTATTCACTGTATTCAGTATTCTTGCAGACACCATTTGGCAACCCTATCTAGGTTATTCTTTCTCCAACCACAACTTATGAGAGACCATAAAGGAGGTCTATTACTCAGATTGCACTTAAAAAATAAGTTTAATGATAGGAACACCATTAACATCAACAAAGATGTATTGAGCACCTGCTTTTAATGATTTGAGCACACCTTTAAAGTAACTGCAATGATGGCTTATATCTCTACTTCCTAAAGGGCAGGGAAAAAAAACTCTAGCTGTAGCTTCATTAGATGGCTTTCTTTAGAGATGTAGATACATGATGATGATGATGATGATGATGATGATGATAGATGATAGATAGATAAATAGATGATAGATAGATAGATAGATAGATATCAAAATAAGCACAGACTGGGGTACTGGCCTGGCTCAGTCAATCAAGCATGTGACTCTTGCTCTTGAGGTTGTGAGTTCAAGCCTTGTGTTGGGTGTATAAATTACTCAAAAATAAAATCTTTCAAAAAATAAGCAGAGGGGCACCTGGATGGCTCAGTCAGTTACGTGTCCTATTCTTGGTTTCAGCTCAGGTCGTGATCTCACAGTTCATGAATTCGAGCCCCCCATTGGGCTCTGCACTGGCAGTGAGGAGCCTTCTTGGGATTTCTCTCTCTCTCCCTCTCTCCCTGCCCTTCCCCTCCTTACTTGCTATCTCCCTCCCTCTCTCAAAATAAATAAATAAACTTAAAAAATAAATAAAGGAGCCAACATTTTTTAAAAACGCATACATGTGGTAACCAAAATAAAATAGGAGACTTCTGTTTCTTGGAAGATGGAATAGACATACTTCTCCCAATTTCTCCTGCTCAATACAAATAAACACCCTAGATATTATATATCAGACAAACACCAAAAGACAATGAAAGGTCCAGAGAAGAAAAGACACCAGCTAGGATCTTCAGGCCCCAAGGGATGACACAATGGTGATATTCTTGGATATTTCTTTTGCTTCATATATTCCAGCCTTGGAGCTAAAGAAGTTGACAACCCATAAACAGCAACCAGTACAGAAACAAATGTCCAAGCAGTTAACTCTGCTCTCTTTAGCCAAAAGACCAGGCAAGGGGCAGCCTGAAAGTCAGAAAACTTGTAGACAATACCACTCTATTCCAGCCAAACACCATGGGAAAAAAACGTGACCCTCGTCCCCAGTCATACCAACAGAGGTTGACTAGTAGACCTAGACTTACCAGGCTGTAATGAGGCCTCAACATCGCAAACTAGGTGGTGTCAGAGAAGGCCAAGTAGGAAGTCCAGACTTTCATCATAGCTGGCCAGCGATGGTCCCTCCTCCATTCCCCATTATGTCAGTGGAGACTAGTGTGGGGACCCAGAGCTTCCACCCTCATGTGGCAGTAACAAGGAGCTCCCAGCTTAGGTGTAAACAGAAGTCAAATGGAGAACCTGGACATCTACTGCCACCTGAAAGTAATGAAGGAGCCATACCACTTGCTCCACTACACAGGTCAGAGAAAGCCGGCAAAAACAGAAGGTTTAATGAACGTGTACAGGCACCTGGCTGGCTCAGTTGGTAGAGCATGCGGCTCTTGATCTCAGGGTTGTGAGTTTGAGCCCCACGTTGGGTGTAGAGATTGCTTAAATAAACTTTAAAAAAATCTTTAACGAAGTATAGCGTCTCATAAAATAATATGAAAATGCCCAGACTTTGACTGAAAATCACTTATCATATCACGTACCAGGATGGGGCATCTGGGTGGCTCAGTCAGCTGAGTGTCCGTTGCTTGATTTCAGCTCAGGTCTTGATCTCAGGGTCATGAGTTCAAGTCCTGCATTGGGCTTTGCGCTGGGCACGAAGCCTACTTAAAACAAAACAAAACAAAACAAAACACAGCCAGGATGATCTCAAACTGAATGAGAAAAGACGATCAATAATTGCAACACTGAGATTAAAAAGATGTTAGAGAGGTGCGTGGATGGCTCAGTTGGTTAAGAGTCTGAATTTGTCTCAGGTCATGATCTCACAGATTGTGAGTTCAAGCCCCGTGCCAGGCTCTGTGCTGACAGCTCAGAGACTGGAGCCTGCTTCTCATTCTGTGTCTCCCCCTCTCTCTGCCCCTCCCCCTGCTCGCATTCTGTCTCTCTCTCAAAATAAAAATAACCATTAACAATTTTTTAAAAAGATATTAGAAATACCTGACAAAGATTTGAGAGCACCTATGACATACAGCTTCAGCAAGCAATTACAAACATATTTGAAACAAATGAAGAAAGAGAAAATCTCAGAAAAAAAATGAGACATAAAGAATTAAATAAACAAACAGAAATTTTAGAACTTAACATACAATAATCAAGATTAAGGGGCACCTGGGTGGCTCAGTTGGTTGAGTGTCTGACTCTTGACTTTTCATCTCAGGTCATGATACCATGGTTTGTGAGATCGAGCCCTACGTCAGGCTTCACACGGACAGCACGGAGCCTGTGTGGAATTCTCTCTATTCCTCTCCCTCTGCCTCTTCTCTGCTTGTGCTGTCTCTCTCTCTTTCTCAAAAATAAATAAATAAACTTAAAAAAAACCTCAGTGGATGGGTTCAACAGCAGAATGGCAAGAACAGAGAAAAGAATCCATGAACTGGAAGATAGAACAACAGAAATTATCCAATCTGGACAACAGACAGAAAATAGACTGAGAAGAAAAAAAACAGGTGTTTAAATACCTGTATACCTATAACATCCATGTCATCAGAGCCACAGAAAGAAAAAAAAAGTGGGAAAAACTAAAAAAGTACTCCAAAAAACCTGAAAGTGTCCCAAATTTGGCCAGAGACCCAAACCTACAAATCAGATTCAAGAATCATATTCAGACTCCAAACAAAACAAACTGAAATGAAGCCCACACAAAGACACATCATTGTTAAATTAATGAATAACAAAAAGAAAGGACATCTTGAAAGCAGCTGAAGAAAAACAAAACCTTGCCTTTGGGGAAAAAAACAATTTGAATAACAGCTTATTTCTCATCAGAAACCATGGGGGCCAGAAGGAAGTAGCACGATGTTTTACATGTTTTGAAAAAAAGAATTGTCAACCCAGAATCCTATATCCAGCAAAAAAAATCTTTGGGGAATGAAGGAGAATCAAGACATTTTCTCATGTGGGAAAACTAAGAGAATTTGTTGCTAGCAGACCTGCCCTACAGAATGCCTAACGGGGGGCACCTGGCTGGCTCAGTCGGTGGAGCATGCGACTCTTGATCTTGGGGTTGTAAATTCAAGCCCCACATTGGGTGTAGAGATGGCTTAAACGATAAAACCTTTTTTTTAGAGAGAGAGAGAGAAAGAGAGAGAGGGCATGGGGGAGGGCCAGAGGGAGAAGGAGAGAGAAAAATCTCAAGTAGGCTCCATGCCCAGAGCAGAGCCCACGTGGGGCTTGGTCTCACAACCAAGAGATCATGACCTGAGCCAAAATCAAGAGTTGGACCCTTAACCAACTGAGCCACCCAGGTGCCCCAAAATTAAAATCTTTAAAAAAATGAGTAATGAATGTTCTCTAAACAGAAATGTAATGATAGAAGGAATTTTGGAATATCAGAAAGGAAGAACACAGTACACACAAATAATATGGCTAAATACAATAGGCTTTATTTCTCCTCTTGAGTTTTCTGAATTATACTTAATAGTTAAAACAAATTATCACATTGTCTGTTGTAATTCTAAAGGTATACAGAGGAAGTCTTTAAGACAATTATAAATGGGGGAAGATAAAGAGACATAAAAGGAGTAAAGTTTCTATGCTACCCTCAGACTGGTCAAGTATAACCCTAGTAGCCCATGATACGTTATGTATATGTAATGTAAGACTTAAGATGCCTGCTAAAATGTATATACAAAGATATACACCACAAAACACTACAGATAATCAACATGGAATTCTAATAAATGTCCAAGTAACCCACAAGAAGACAGGAAAAGAAAACAGAAAGTTGAAAAACAAAGAAGAAAAACAAAAAACAAACAACATAAAATGGCATATTTAAGCCCTAATGCATCAACAATTAAATGTAGAGTCTGAATACACCAATTAAGACATAGATTGGCAGAATGAGTGAAAAATATGGAAATATGCTACCTAAAAGAAACATAACTCAAATATTATGATATGGGCAGATTGAAAGTAAAAGGATGGAAAAATTATAGTATGCAAACATTAATCAACAGAAAGTAAGGATTACTATATTAATATCAGATGAAGTAGACTTTATTTTTTATTTAAAGATTTTATTTTTAAGTTTATTTATTTTGAGGCACAGAAAGAGAGAGAGAGAGAGAGTTGGGGAGGGGGAGAGAGAGAAAGAAGGAGAGAGAGAGAATCCCAAGCAGGCTCTGCACTGCCAGCACAGAGCCCAATGTGGGGCTCAAATTCACAAACCATGAGATCATGACCTGAGCCAGTCAGACATTTTACGGACCGTGCCACTCAGGTGCCCCCTAAAGATTTCATTTTTAAGTAATCTCTATACCCAATGTGGGGCTCGAACTTACAACCCCAAGAGTTGCATGCTTTACTGACTTAACTAGCCAGGTACCCCAGGTAAAGTAGACTTTGGAGCAAAAAAAAATGATCAGAGATATAGAGGGATATTATATAATGATAATAGGGTCAGACACCAAGAAGAATAACAATCGTAAATGTTCATGCACTAAAGATAGCTCCAGAATATGTGAAGGAGAAACTGAAAGAACTTAAAGGAGAAATAAACAAAGGCATAATTACAGTTTGAGACTTCCACACCTGTACCTCAACAATTGATAGAACAACTAGCCAGAAAATCAGCAAGCATATAGAAGAATTCAACACCATTAACCATCAGGATTGAGTTGACATTTATAGAACACTGCACACAACAACAGCAGAATACACATTCTTTTTCAAGCACCCACAGAACACATAACAAGATACACACACACACACACACACACACACACACATCCTGAGCCATAAAACAAGCATCAACAAATCTAAAACTACAGCATATGAAATACAGTTAATAATATTGTAATAACTTTGTATGGTGACAGATGGTAACTACATTTGTGGTGGTAAGCATTTTGTAATATATAGAATTGTCAAATCACTATGTGATACACCCGAAACTAGTATGATGTTGTATGTCAACTATACTTTTAAAAAATTGAAATCGTACAGAAAGGGTTCTCTAATCACAGTGAAACAAAATAGAAATCAATAATGGAAAATGTTCAAGCACTTGGAAACAAAACACACATCTAAACAATTTATTGGTCAAAGAGGAAGTCTCAAAGGAAATTTTAAAATACATGAAACTGAATGAAAATGAAAATACAATATATCAAAATCTATAGAACATAGGCTAAGCAGTCCTGAGACAGTTATTTATAGCACTAAATGCTCACATTTTAAAAGAAGCAAAGTCTCAAATCAATAATCTGAGCTCCCACCTTAAGAATCTAGAAAAATAAATCAAGCGCCTGAGTGGCTCAGTCAGTTAAGCATCCAACTTCAGCTTGGGACACGATCTCACAGTTCATGAGTTCAAGCCCCGAGTCAGGCTCTGTGCTTACACCTCAGGGCCTGGAGCCTGCTTCCAGTTTGTGTCTCCTTCTCTTGCTCTGCCCCTCCCCTGCTCATGCTCATGCTCATGCTCTGTCTCTCTCTCAAGAATAAACAAACATTAAAAAATTTTTAAAAAAGAATCTAGAAAAATAAAAGTAACATAAACACTAAGCAACGAGAAAGAAGGAAACTATAAAGGTAAGAGCAAAAATCAGTGGGATTAAAAACAGGAAAACAATCAAGAAAATCAATGAAACAAAGAGCTGGTTCTTCGAAAAGATCAATGAAATTGACAAACTTCTAGGAAGACTGACAAAGCAAAACGAGAAAATACAAAAATGACCAATATCAGGAATGAAACAGGATATCACCACACACCTTGCAGACATTAAGGGATAAGAAGGGAATACTACAAACAAGTCTACACACATAAATTTGGCAACTTAGATGAAATGACCAATCCTTCAAAAAACATATACTCCTAGATATTAGAAACGAAGAAATCCAGCTGCTAATATATGTAGATGGAATGAACATCTATGTAGAAAACGCCAAGGAATCTACAAAAAAAATTCTAGAAGTGATAAATGAATTCCGCAAAGTCACAGTATACAAGAGGAACATCCAAAATTCAGTTGTATTTCTATATACTAGCAATGAACACATGGACAAAAAAATTAAAAGTACAATACCAATTATAATTGCTCACAAAGAAAAGAAAATTTAAGTGTGAATCTGACAAAATACATACAGGACACATATGCCAAAAACTATACACAATGCTAATAAAGGAAAATTTTTTTAATCTAAATAAATGGAGAGACATACTGTATTCCTAGGTTGGAAGTTTCAAAATTGTAATGATACCACTTCTCCCCAAATTGATATACAGGTTTAATGAAATGCTTATCAAAATCCCAGGGAGATTGGTTTTTAGATATAGACAAGATTAATCGAAAACTTAACCTAAAATTTATATGGAAAATCAAAGGAACTAGAATAGGTGAAACAATTTTGAAAGCCAAGAATAAAATGGGAAGAATCAGTCTATTAAAATTTTAAGATTTATTGTTGTATTAGTGTCCCACTGCTACTGAAACAAATTACCATACTTTAGTGGTTTTAAACAATGCAAATGTATTATTATTGTTATTATTAAAAGATTTTATTTTTTATTTTTTAAAAAAGCATTAAGCTTTATTTTATTTTTAACATAATTTTAATTAATAATTAATCAATTAATTATTTTTTAGAGAGAGAGGGTGCTGTGCGAGTAGGGGAGAGGTGCAGAGGGGGAGAGAGAGAGAGAGAGAGAGAGAGAGAGAGAGAGAGAATCTCAAGCAGGCTCCACGCTGAGCATGGAGCCCAACTCAGGGCTCAACCCCATGATTCCAGGAACATGACCTGAGTCAAAATCAAGAGTCAGATGCCCAACTGACTGAGCCACCCAGGCACCCCAAAAGATTTTATTTTTAAGTAATTACTACACCCATGGTGGGGCTTGAACTTACAATCCCGAGATCAAGAGTTGCACACTTCACCAACTGAGCCAGCCAGGCACCCCATGAATTTATTATTTTATAGTTCTCAAAGTCAGAAGTAATAAATCAACTCATGGGGCTAAAGTCAAGGCGTCAGCAAGGCTGTGTTCCTTTAGGGGGCTCTTTGGAAAGAATCCATTGTCTTGCCTTTTCAGCTTCCAGAGGCCACCTATATTCATTGGCTTGTGACTTCTTCCTCCCAATAGCATTTACTCTCATCTCTGCCTCTATCATCAAATCTCCTCACTCTGATTGTGACTCTCCTGCCTCCTTTGTAATTATGTTGGGCCTACCTGGATAATCCAGGATAATCTCCCCATCTCAATATCCTTATTTTTTTAATTTTTTAATGTTTATTTATTTATTTGTGAGAGACAGACAGACACACACACACACACACACACACAGAATAAACGGGGGAGAGACAGAGAGAGAGAGGGAGACACAGAATCCGAAGCAAGCTCCATGCTCTGAGCTGTCAGCACAGAGCCCCCACGTGGGGTGCAAACTCACAGACTATGGGATCATGACCTGAACTGAAGTTGGATGCTTAACTGACTGAGTCATCCAGGTGCCCCTCAAGATCCTTAATTTAATCACACCTACAAAGTCCTTTTACCATGCAAGTTAACGTAGTACAGGTTAGGATATGGACATCTGTAAAGGGCCATTATTTAGCCTCCAGACTACAGTAATAAAGACTATATGGCATTTGCAGAAGGATAGGTACATACATCAATGGAACAGAACAGAGGAACCAAAAATATGCCCAATTGGTTTTTGACAATGGTGCAAAACCAATTCAATGGAGGAAAGATGGCCTTTTCAATAAGTGGTGCTAGAGTGGCGCCTGGGTGGTTCAGTCGATTAAGCATCCGACTCTTGATTTCCCCTTAAGTCATGATCTCACAGTTTGCGAGATTGAGCCCCATGCCGGGCTCTGCACTGACAACACAGAGCCTGCTTAGGATTTTCTGTCTCCCTCTCTCTCTCTGTCCCTCCCTTGCTCATTCCTTCTCTCTCTCAAAATAAATAAACTCTTGGGGCACCTGGGTGGCTCAGTTGGTTAGGCGTCTGACTTCAGCTCAGGTCATGATCTCAAGGTTCATGAGTTTGAGCCCCACGTCAGATTCTGTGCTGACAGCTTGGAGCCTGGAGCCTGCCTTGAATTCTGTGTCTCCCTCTCTCTCTCTGTCCCTCACCTGCTCATGCTCTGTCTCTCTCTGTCTTTCAAAAATAAATAAGCGTTTAATACAATTTAAAATAAATAAATGCATAAATACATAAACTTAAAATAAAAATAAATGATGCTGGAGCAACTGGACATCCAAAAACAGAAAAAGAAAAATGAACCTTAACTAAGTCTCACACCTTATACAAAAGTTAACTCAAAAAGGATTGCAAAGAAAAATGCAGGGGGGGGGCGGGGAGGGGGAAGGATCACAGACTTAAATTTAGAATATAAACTTAGGGAAAAAATAGGAAAACACCTTTGCGGTCTAGGGCTAGGCAAAGAGTTCTTGGACTTGACACCAAAAGCATGATCCATAGAAAGAAACATTGTTAAATTGGGCATCATCAAAACAAAACTTTTGCTTTGCACAAGGCCCTGTGAAGAGGATGAAAAAGTAGTTACAGGTAGGAGAAAATATACACAAAGCACCTATCTGACAAGGACCTAGTATCTAGGATATATAAAGAACTCTCAACACTGAACCCTAAGAAACAAACAATTCCATTCAAAAATGGGCAAAAGTCATGGACACGTCACCAAAGAGGATATACAGATGATAGACCAGCACATGAAAAGATGTTTAACATCATTAGCCATTAAAGAAATGCAAATTAAAATCAGAACACAATACCACTACGCCCCTATCAGAATAGTTAAAATAAGAAAAATAATGCCAACATCAAATGCTGGTGAGGAAGTAGAAACACTGAATCACTCATACGTTTCTGGTGGGAATGTCAAGTGGTAAAACCACTCTGGAAAACAGTTTGGCACTTTTTTTTTAATAAAACCGAATATGTAACTACCACATGACCTAGTGGTTGCACTCTTGAGCATTTATTCCAGATAAAGACTTATGTTCATACAAAAATGTGTCAATGAATGTTTAGGGCAGCTTATAATAAATAAGCCAGAACTAGAAACAACACATTTGCCCTTCAACTGGGGAATTTTTAAACAGTTTGTGGTAAATGCACATCATCGAACTCTACTCGGAAATAACAAGGAACAATCAACACATACGAAAACCCAGGGGAATCTCTAGAAGACTTACACTGAATGACGAGAGCTAATCCCAAAGGTTATATACTGTATGATATCATTTCTATAACATTTTTTTTTTAAATGTTTTTTTTTTAAAAAGAGAGAAAAGAGACAGAGGGGGGGGGGGGGAGGGCCAGAGAGACAGAGGGAGAGACAGAATCTGAAGCAGGCTCCAGGCTCTGAGCTATCAGCACAGAGCCAGAAGCAGAATTCGAACCCACGAACCATGAGACGTTGACCTGAGCTGAAGTCAGACCCTTAATCGACTGAACCACCCAGGCGCCC
Organism: Panthera uncia; assembly: GCF_023721935.1. NCBI lineage: Eukaryota > Metazoa > Chordata > Mammalia > Carnivora > Felidae > Panthera > Panthera uncia. The sequence continues at coordinate 85,817,171 of NC_064817.1, forward strand.
CTCTATAACATTCTTGAAATGATCAAAACTGTAGAACAGGAGAACAGATTAGTGGTTGCCAGAAGAGTAGGTTAGATGCAAGAAGGAAGTGAGTATAGCTATTAAATGGCAACATGAGGCTAACAGAAATGTTCTGATGTTTAAGGTATCAATGTTAATATCTTTGCTGTGATAGTGTGCTACAGTTTTGCAAGATGTTACCATTGGGGGGAATTGGGTAAAGGGTGCAAGAGATCTTTCTGTATTATTTCTTACAACTACATGTAAATCTAAAATTAGTGAGCCACCTGGGTGGCTCAGTCAGCTGAGCGTCTGACTCTTGATGTCAGCTCAGGTCATGATCCCAGGGCCATGCAATCAAGCCCCATGTTTGGTTCTATGTTGAGTGTGGAGCCTGCTTAAGATTCTCTCTCTCTCTCCCCCTCTCACGCCTCTCTCCCTTGCTCATTACTCTCTCTCTCTAAAATAAAAAATAAACAAATAAAAATAAATGATAAGAGATAAGGTAAGCAATTAGAATCCAGGGGTAAAATAGGAATCCCTGAGTCTGTACTGATATAAACAAAGAAATCTAAAAAAAAAAAAAAATAGTATTCCATTGAAAGCACACATTCCCTTCCAGCATGGCCAGCATTACTATGTCCTTGGGGAAGTTGAGCAATGTTTCTTCACCTCAGTTTTCTCTGCTGTAAAACGGGCTTTTTCTTTTCTCATATCTTAGACTGAAAAGAATGAATAAAGTGATCTCTAACTCAGTGAAATAAATAAATAAATAAATAAATAAGTACTCAAAGATGTAAAATGAAAAGTGGAAATCTCTTTCCCTTGCTCATCCTCCAGTCACTGTTCTCAGGGACAAACCCTCTCAATACTTTTAACTGGGCTCTTCTAATATTTACCTACACATTTCTATACGTAATCCATAAGCTTATACTGCTATTTCTTTACCAGGTATTTGTATTATCTAGTGTTTCTTTTTTTTTAAATAATTTATTTATGTAAACAATCTCTATCTGCAATATGAGGCAAAACTCACAACCCCAAGATCAAGAGTTGCATGCTCTTCAGGGTGCCGGGGTGACGCAATCAATTAAGCATCTGCTCTTGGTTTCGGCTCAGGTCATGATCTCACAGATTCGTGAGATCAAGCCCCAAGTGGGGCTCTGCCCTGGCAGGGCAGAGCCTGGTTGGGATTCTGCTCTCCTTCTCTCTCTGCCCCTCCCTCCCTCACTCTCTGTCTCTCTCTTTCTCTCTCAAAAATAAAAATAAACATTAAAAAATTAAAAAAAATAAGATGGAAAGGTTGCAAAACTCATCTCATGAATTTGTTACAGTCCTGGCACTGAAACCAAGAAAGAACACTGCAAGAAAAATTATAGACCAAACACCTGAATATGTCAAAAATCCAAAATAGAATTTTGGCAAGTCTATTTCAGCAGAGTTAGTAACAAAAAATCATGAGCAAGTAGGGTTCATTCCAAGAATGTAAGGATATTTTAACATTAAAAAAGTCTGGCAGCTTAATCACCACATGAACAGTTAAAGGAGAAATATGTAATTATTTCAGTAGATACAGAAAAAAATATTTAATAAAATACAATGCCTATTCATAATTTTTTTTTAAAAAACACCTTTTTTAGCAAACTAGAAATGACCTTTTATTAAACTTGACACAGGATATCAATGCAAAACTGAAAGAAAATATCATACTTAATGGTGAAACTTTAGAGGTCTTCTCATTAAAATAAAAAACAGGGGGCGCCTGGCTGGTTCTATCCCTACAGCACACGACCCTTGATCTTGGGGGTTGTAAGTTCAACCCCCTGTTGGGTGTAGAGATGGCTTAAAAATAAAATCTTTTATTTTTTTAATTAAAAAAAAATTTTTTTAAATAAAGGCAGACTGCCACGTGCAGCACCTCATTTGGATGTGTCTGGAGTCTTGGAAGCTTGACTACCCTACGTTCTCCTACAGATGGACCTTGAGAGCTTGTTTGGAGGTTCTAGCAGGGGAACGCAGCTACTCCTATACCCTTGACGGAAGAATGATCCTCCTCTATTGGGGAAAGGTCATCCCCTTCGACTGAGTGTGCAGCTTCGGGAGGGACGCACATGGAGCGGTGAGGGAGGAATTGGACACCCGCCTAGCCAGCCAGATCAGCCGAATCAACCCTGGCGATCAATGGGGTGACAAATGTCACAGCCAGATCGCCCTCACATCCAAAAATAAAATCTTTTTTAAAAAAAGTAAAAATAAGACAAGGATACCCACTAGGATTGCTTCTATTCCGCATGGTGTTGAAAGTTCAGATGACTACAATTAAGACAAGCAGCGGTGTCTGGCTGGCTCAGTGAGTGGAACACGTGACTCTTGACCTCAGGGTTGGTTGTAAGTTCAAGCCACCCCTTAGGTGTAGCAAGTACTTAAAAACAAAATCTTTTAGAGGCACCTGGGTGGCTCAGTTGGTTGAGTATCCAACTTTGGCTCACGTCATGATCTTACAATTCGTGAGTTTGAGCCCCACATTGGGCTCACTTGCTATCACCCTGTCAGCGCAGAGCCCACTTCAGATCCTCTGTTCCCCTCTCTCTGCCCCTCCCCAGCTTTTGCTCTCTCTCAAAAACAAATAATAAAACATAAAAAAAATTTTAAATAAAATATTTTTAAAAAGACAAAAAAAGTACATGAATTAGAAGGGTTGATACCCTCTTATTAGGAGATATATAATTGGCCACATAGACAATCTAAGACACCTAGAGACAAACAAAAGAGAGATTGGATATAAGCTCAACATACCAAAATTAGAAATAAAACAATGATAAATTAGAAATTATAAGAAGAAAAGATATGTAGGATCTTTATGGAGAAAATGACAAAACAAGTAAAGTAAATAAAGGAAGACCTAAATAAATGGAAAAGTATACCTGTGTCTATGGAAGAAAAGGCTTAGTATTATAAATATGTCATTTTCCCCCAAAATGAATCAACAAATTCAGTGCAGTTATAATAATAATCCCAATGTGGGATGATAAAAGAGGCAGAAATAATCATAACTTGCACAATATACACAACAAATTTTATTTTTATTCCAGTAAACAATGTTATATTAGTTTCAAGTGGACAATATAGTGATACAACAGTTCTATCCATTACCCAGTGCTCATCATGATAAGTGTACTCTTAATCCCCTTCATCTGTTTCACCCATCCTCCCACCCACCTCCCTTCTGGGAACCATCAGGTTGCAAAACAAACTTTAGATGGATTAAAGAACTACGTATGAAAAGCAAAACTTTGAGGGGCGCCGGGGTGGCTCAGTCAGTTAAGTGTCTGACTCTTGGTTTTGGCTCAAGTCATGATCTCACGGCTTCGGCTTTGTGAGTTCAAGCCTGCTTGTGATCCTCTCTCTTCCTCTCTCTCTGTCCCTCCTCCACTTTTTCTGTCTCTGTCTCTCTCAAAATAAATAAATAAAAACTTAAAAAAAGAAAATTTGAAACTTTTAGTAGAACGTAAAGGAAGGTACATTTATGATCTCAAGGTAAGGAAGGCCTTCTTAAACCAAACACAAAAATCCCAAACCAAAAAGAAATTTCTGATACATTTTAATTAATTATATTTTAAAACCAGTATACAACAAAATGCATCGGAATACAAAAAGACAATTCACAAACTGGAAGGAGATAACTGCAATGCATATAACTAAGAAAGGGTTAGTAGCCAGAATATATAATAAGCATAAAAGAAATAAGTGAGAAAGAAAAACAACTCCAAG
>NC_064817.1:85821041-85970180 GCF_023721935.1 Panthera uncia
GGATGGGGGGGGAGCTGTGGAGGAAAGACACAAAAACAGGTGATTCACAGAACTGGAAAGCTAAGTAGACAATAAGCATGTGAAAAGATGCTCATCTTCATTAGCCACCAAGGAAATGCAAATTAAAGCAACAAGATAGCATTTAACACCCATCAGATGGGCTGAAACTTTTAAAAACCCACAGTGCCAAGTGTCAGTGGAGATATGGGGAAACGGAACTTCATATTTTGCTGATGGCGGTGAAACTTTGTAAAACTACTTTGAAGCAGAGTTTAGTGATATCTAGTAAAGTTGAAAATGTGCATCAATGAAGAGCTTGCAATTCTACTTCCTCATCTGTCATGCCATATGAGAGAGATGGTATCAAAGTGATATACCATGAAAATGGGTCAGATATAAGTATATAAGTATATTTGTATCCCAGCTTCTCAAGCTTCCATGTGCACACAAACCACCCATGGGTCTTGTTAAAATGTGAGTTCTGATTCAGCAGGGCTGAGGTGGGGCCCATAATTCTGCATTTCTAAGAAGCTCCGTGGTGGGGTGGGGGAGCCCAAGCTGCTGATAGGAAACTTTATTTTGAGTAACAGAGAGATAAAGCCTAGGTTGCCCGAAAAGGCCAGGCAGGTAACATGGGTGTGCAGCTGATTTGGTGGGGACTACAGTGAATTTCAGAGCGCACACCCTGAATAAAGAGGGCAGCTGCTATCCAGCTCAGGCTGTGAGATGCAGATTCAGAGGTTCCAATTTCTCAAGAAAGCCTGGAAATCAGGTTTTACATGAGATCTTCCAATTTTGTAGTGTTAACCAGTGTTTAGAGGGGAATGGAAAAACACTCTGTGAGCTCTACACAGCGCATCTTTGGGCAAAATATGACCTGCTGGCCTTCAGTGTGCAATCTCCGATCTAGAGTTAAGGTGGTACCCAACAGGAAACCTGACATCAACCTGTTAGAAGGTCGCCGCTGGTATGGGGGCCTGGGATGGGGAGGGGAAGAGCAGGAGATTGGCTTCTCATCATGACATCTTGTGTATTGTTTGGTCTGTTATCACATGAGCATAGCTTTGATTTTTTTTTATTTTTATTTTTATTTTTTTTACCTAGAAACAGGACTAAATTTCTAGTTGTTCCATATTTGCTTTGCCCATTTTAACTACAATTAAGTTCAAGCTTAATCAGGAACATATCATTTAATTATGGTGTTGCTCTTAGAGGAATCCATTGACCTACTTTCCAATGATCCTTCTATGATGTGAGTTCTATGAATACAACATGGTGAGAACTAAAGATGACCTGATGTGAAGGCATAAAATTAATTCAATTGCATCAACAACCTTCTCAAGGGTCTTATAATTAGCCAGTATTTCAGGAAACATAAAGAATCTAGGATCCCAGGTCTGGGTGGTCGCAGAGATTAGGTTGTGTTGTCCAACATTCTACCAGTACCACTTGGACCTGGTTTTTCTTTAACCATATTGTTCTATGTTCCTGACTTCTCCTTTCATATCATGTAAGGTGTAGAACACACGTCCAGGTCTTAAAATTTTTTTTTAATGTTTGTTTATTTTTGAGGAGGGGAGAGGCAGAGAGAGAAGGAGACAGAGGATCTGAAGCGGGCTATATGCTGACAGCAGAGAGCCCGATGCGGGGCTCGAACTCACAAACTGTGAGATCATGACCTGATCCAAAGTCAGATGCTTAACCAACTGAGCCACCCAGGTTCCCCAAGGTCTTAAAATATTTTTGATTAACAATAACAACAATAATAGTAGAAATAATAACAAATATGGTGCCTAACACTTTTTGTACACTTACACTATGCCAGGCATTATTCCCAATACTTGAGGTTTATCATCTCATTTGATCCTAGGAAAACCAATTGATAGCTCCCTATAAGTGACTAGTTACTTACAAAGGGAAGATAGCAATGTTACAGTGGAGAAACCTGACAGACATCACCTTAATCATGGGATCAAAAGTAATAATATTGGAAAAATCTGGTATAATGTGCCTGCTGAGATAATGTGCTGAGGACATAACATAATTTCAATAGTATCTTTACCCCAAATACACACTCTTAATTTAATGAGGATAGAACAACAGACATTTTTGGAAATAACTAACCAGCATTTTTCAAATATGTCCATGTCATAAAACACAAATTAAGACTACAAACTATTATAGATCAGAAATTAACAAAACATGACAACTAAATTCGATGTATAATCTTGTTTTGGGTTCTGAACTGGGAAAAATAGCTACAAAGGACAATATTCATAAAAATGATAAATTTGAATATGTACTATAGATTATAGTATTGTATCAATTTTAAATTTCTTGATTTAAATAAATGTACTGCAATTATATAAGAGAATGTCCTTATTCTTAGAAAATATACACTGAAGTATTTAGGGATAAAAGGGCATGATATCTCCAATCTTGCTCCCAAATCGTTCAGGAAAAAAATACACACACGCGCGCGCACGCGCACACACACACACAGGCAGAATGATAAAATAAATGAAGTAAATTGGGTAAAATATAAGCAGTTGTAAGCTTGAATCAATATCAAAACAAAATTTACCAAAAATCAGATAGATACTACTATTACCCTATACTATAGATGAAGAAAATGAGGATCAGAAAGCTGAATCTGGATTCAAACCCAGAGTTGCTGATTCCAAAGTCCATGCTCTTAACTATCAGGGTATATGGGGGTTCTTGGGTGGCTCAGTCGGTTGGGCGTCCAACTTTAGCTCAGGTCATGATCTCATGGTTCATGGTTTGGAGCCCCATGTCCCTTTGGAAATGCTATCTAAGGTCAGTTTGTTAGTCACGTACTTAAGATTTCACCTTGATTTTTCACCTATATTCCTCATATCTCAATGTTACTCTCAGAATGACTACTTTGAAGGGAATGCATGAAGTATGTCATATGTTTTCGAAGTTGTCACATGACTTTATAGATATCTTTATTGGATCTTTTCCAGCCTTTTAAATACATCAAGAACATTAGTTGCTTTAAAAGCTGATGTGGTTTGCAAATATCTTCTCCCATTCTGTAGGCTGCCTTTTGGTTTTGTTGCTTGTTTCCTTCACTGTGCAGAAGCTTTTTATCTTTATTTTATAATGTTTATTTTTGAGAGAGAGAAAAAGAAGAGGGACAGAGAGGGGGGAACAGAGGATCCACAGCAGGCTCTGTGCTCACAGCAGAGAGACCGATTCTGGGCTCGAACTCAGGAACAGTGAGATCATGACCTGAGCTGAAGTCCGACGCTTAACTGACTGAGCCACCCAGGCTCCCCGGAAGCTTTTTATCTTGATGAATTCCCAATAGTTCATGATGATCACTGGGTGTTGTATGTAAGTGACGAATCACTGAATTCTACTCATGAAACCAATATTACCCTGTATGCTAACCAACTAAAACTTTTTTAAAAGGCTGATGTGGAGTGACAAGATAATGTGATGTGGAAAGAATAGTTTTTTTGATTGATGGTTCTGGGACAATGGAGTATCCACATGCAAAAAAATGAAGTTGGATCTGTTACCTCATACATATACAACAATCCACTCAAAATGGATCAGAGACCTAAATGTAAGAGCTAAGACTATAAAACTCTTAGAAGAAAACAGGGAAAAAAATCTTCTTGGCCTTGGATTAGTCAATTAGTCCTTAGAACAGCCAACGTGCAAACAGAAGTTAGACAACGGGGACTTCATCAAAGCTAAAAAATATTTATGCTTCAAAAGACAATGTTAAAAAAGTGAAAGCACAACCCACAGAATGGAAGAAAAATATTTTCAAGCCACATATCTAATAAATGACTTAGATCCAGAATACAAAACAAACACTTACAACTCAATAACAAAAAGACAAATAACCCAATTTAACAACTGGCAAAGGGTTTGAGTAGACATTTCTCTTAAGAAATTATGGAGGGGCGCCTGGGTGGCTCAGTCGGTTGAGTGTCCGACTTCGGCTCAGGTCATGATCTCGCGGTCCATGAGTTCGAGCCCCGCGTCGGGCTCTGGGCTGATGGCTCAGAGCCTGGAGCCTGCTTCCGATTCTGGGTCTTCCTCTCTCTCTCTGCCCCTCCCCCGTTCATGCTCTGTCTCTCTCTGTCTCAAAAATAAATAAAAAAAAAACGTTAAAAAATTAAAAAAAAAAAAAGAAATTATGGAAATGGCCCATAAACACATGAAAAGAGGCTTAACACCATTAGTCATCAGGGAAATGCAAATCAAATCCACAGTGAGATACCACTTTACACCCACAAAGATGGCATTAATCAGAAAGACAGTAACAATTATGGGGAAAGCTACGGAGAAGGTGGAATCCTTGTGCACTGCTGGTGGGAATGTAAAATGATGGCTCCCCTGTAGAAAACTGTCTGGCAGTTAGTCAAATGGCTAAGCATGAAATTACTACATAATCGAGTGATTCCACTCCTAAGTATATGCCCAAGAGAACTGGAAACATAAGCCTGCCCCAAAACCTGCACATGAATGTTTGTAGCATCATTATTCATAAGAGCCAAGAGGTGAAATAACCCAAATATCTGTCCATTGATGAATGGGTAAGCAAAATCTGATATCTCCATATCATGTATTAATTGGCCACAAAAGAGAGTGGAGTACTGATGGATGCTACAACATGGATGAACCTTAGAAACAGTATGATGTGTGAAGGAAGCCATATATAAAGGGCCACACATGATATGATTGCATGTGATTATATAATTCCATTTATAGGAAATGTCCATGATAGGCAAGTCTATAAAAACAGGGAAGAGATTAGTGGTTGCCAGAGGTGGAAGGGAGAGGACACGTTAAAGAATGATTGCTAGCAGACATGGGATTTTTTGGGGGGTGATGAAAATGTTCTGGTGTTAGGTTTCAGTGATCAAATCCACAACTCTGTCAATATAGAAAAAAACCACTTGACAGGGTGGATTTTATGGTATGTGAATTATATCTCAATAGAGCTCTTTTTTTTTTTTTAAGTAGGCTCCAGGCCCAGCATGGAGCCCAACACGAGGCCTGAACTCAAGACTCTGAGATCAAGACCTGGATTGAGGTCAAGAGTCAGACGCCCAACTGATTGAGCCACCCAAGTGCCCCTAATAAAACTATTTTTTTTTTGAGAAAGGGAGGGTGCAAGTGAGTAAGCTCAGAGAGAGAGAAAGAGAGGGGCAGAGACAGAGAGGGAAAGAGAGAGAAGTGGGGCTCACCTGAAGCGGGGCTCTTGCTCACCCAAAGCAGGGCTTGAACTCACAAACCACACGAGATTATGACCTGAGCTGAAGTCAGATGCTTAACCAAATGAGCCATCCAGGTCCCCCAATAAAACTATTTTTTTAAAAAGGCAACATCTAAGCTCCTACTCAGAAATTGCTTTAGGCTTTTTACACTTCCCCATGCCTCACTACTCACCTTCCCTGTCCTCTCAGCCATGTCTGATTATGTATTTGCATTCTAACTTTCCAGCTTCCCCATTGACTTTGAAGAGCCCCAGGATTTGGACATTCCACCCACAATTGTTTCGGCGATGGACACATAACACATGTCGGCACAATTAGTACCAACAAGACCCAATTTAGGGACTCCCAATGCTCTACCAGGGAGGGGATGCCGCTGTTGGATTAGGCATTGTGAGACAGAAGGTATCAGGGGTTTCCGGTAAGGTTCTGAAAATGGAAACCAACCCCTAAGGAAGTATCTCTAATGGCTCCCGATAAAATAATTGACACTCTGTGTTAAGCCATGCATGCAGTTGGCTCTACCTCTAACATTTAAGCTTATAGTGAATTACAAATGACCTGTTTTGCGTAAGCCTGTGTGGGTCTTTTCATTTACTTATTTTTGGTCACTTGTAATGAAAGAATCCTAAATGATATCAAAGGAGGGATAGGTTCCAGCCTATCAAAGGAGGGACACCAGACATTTCCATGACCCATGTAATGTGGACTCTCATGAAATATGCAAATGAAACGGGCATCCAACAGTTGTCCCTCTTTATCTGAAAAGCTGGAAAGAAAGTGGTACCATGCAGCAGGATGGTACGGGAATCAAGAGTTGCTATCCAAAAGCCAGAGAGGTTTATTGCCAACAAAGGGGGCAAAGAACGTGAAGGTCTCAATAACCTGGAGAAAGGATAAATAATTAGGTTGGTTTTGGATAAACTAGCAGAATCCCCACATGAGAAACTGCATTCGCTCTCTACGAGAGCCAGCCAAAAGAACACCTATAAATATGTGAGTAGAGGCTTGGAAACAAGCAGAAACTCAAATGAAGGTCGTCACCTCAGAGAACCCAGAATGAAATGTGACTGTAACTAAGGAACATGACGTCCAAGTATATATTCTGCTGCACTCAGCCCCTGCTTGGCACATAGCAGTGTCGTTAAATGTGTGTTGAGTTAGAGTGGATCTGTATGAACACAAGGGTCCACACACCAGAGGGACATCTAAGGAGTCTCAAATAGGCAGTCATCATCCACATGAAGTCCAGGGGACAGGACATCTCACATAGATAGAAACATAATTAGGAACATGCATATGGATATGGTTAGAGACAATAGGGAATGAGACCGACATCCACCACTGGACTACAGACCTACTCACAGTGCGGGGACCTGACCTTGGACTCTTCTGCGTTGAACAAGGTAAATTTCACCTACTGTGGCCTCTTGGCAGCCAGCCAGCTGGCTTTCATCTAGCGATAACCTCTGCATTTGTCATGAGCTAAGCTAGCTTTAGCACCGCAGCTATGTTAACCTATGTACCAAGTGGTGAAAAAGCTAACCATTGCATCAGGGAAGATGTTTAAAAGGCAGAAACCGTGCTAGCTAGTCAGTGCATGCGATTTTCTGCTCTGTGATTCCTCTTCCTACAGTCTTACATTGGGAGCCATTGAAAGACGATTAGGTGAGACTATCACCCATGCAGAAAGAGTTCTAGGCCCCTTGTGGCCCCCTAGAGTAGGTCCAGAGGGCCCTTCCCCCACCTCCACTGGGCACACCGCATTCACAGAGACACTGCTGTGTCTCCTGTTCTAGATAAAAACACGTCCCAGATAAAAACAAAACAAAAACAAGCTTTCCATTTGTAAACCTACTTGGTCAATGCCAGGGCTTGCTTTGCTGTTTTGTGTGGTTACACTTTCTTATCAAAGGAAAACACAGGGGCTCCATTGAGCTCTGTGTGTTCGTCATAACTACAGAAAGGGAGTTTGATCCCTCCTTCATTTATTTTATTATTATTTTTTTTGATAAAAAGGCCAACAAAAAAAGTTTGCTCGGAGAGAAAGGATATTATGTAAATAATTAGCCCATTCCAAGATTCTGTTGCACATATATATAGTGCAGTAGAGAGCTGAAGGAAAGGAGGAGAATTTGCAAGACGACGGGACAGTTTATGAATCTGAGAAACAGGCATTGTCTCTGGAGTCCTGCTTATCTAGAATTTGTGAAGAATAGGTTGGAATGAGGCCTTCAGCCCAGATCTGGATGTTCACCCTACGAAGAATCAGAAACCAGTAAAGGAAGCCTAAATGCTAATGCCATGCTGAGCTGAACAGAATCTCTTCACCCATTTATGAAGAGGCTGTGTTACCAAGTTGTGTAGACACTCAGGGTCTTTGGCATGTGCACCAATTCTTCTACATGGGACCAAAAAGAGAAAGCTTGAGAAGAAACTCTGACAAAGTGTTTCTAGGATAGTCAGGTAAGAGTCTGCTCAGACAGGCCCCTCTGCGGGAACCTGGGCAGGCTGACTTTGTTGATGCTTTTTTCTCCTCTGATTTTATAGGCTCAGCCACTGCTTTCTCACCTATGGTTTGGTCTCCCAAGACTGTCTGAGGCATCAAAAGGTAACCATGCTGAAGTCTATACCTGACCATTAACCCATGTCTCTGTACCTCTTTCTTGGGTGCAAATGGGAATGTTCCTGAAAATATCTTCCGTTGTTGTTTCTCCAGTGTTGTCCTCTGCTTTCAAAGAAGACAGTGCTGATGTTGAAGGCTGGTAAAGACCAAAAGTTGTGTCATCCATCAGCATTTTGAGGGCATCCAGAGTTGCTGGTAGATATACCACACAAGCAGTCATAGATCTGGCCCTGCATTGATGAGCCAGCCTCCAATGAGAACAGCTGTCTGACACCTTCAACTAGTCCACAGCCTCCCCAACCTGCTGTGTTCCGAAATCGTTTCAGGTATCCCTGGGGCCTAGTGTTGCTTTCAGCCCTCAGAAATGATGTTTGATACCCTCCTTCAAGAAGGGGCTTGTTGAGGGGCGCCTGGGTGGCTCAGTCAGTTAAACGTCCTACTCTTGATTTGGCTCAGCTCATGATCTCACGGTTCATGCGTTCGACCTCTGCATCAGGCTGTGTGCTGACAGTGCGGAGCCCGCTTGGGATTCTCTCTCTCTCCCTCTCTGTCCTTCCCTTTCACTCAATCTCTGTCTCTCAAAAATAAGTAAGTAAACATTTTTAAAAAGAAGAAGAAGAAGAAGGGGCTTTTTGCTAGCCTTGACTAAACTCACATTTGCCTCTTGGGTTACTTCTGCTCTCTCTGCTCCAGGATAACGCTTTACCTGACCCGGTAACAGAAGCACAGAAAAATCAGAGGGGGCAGAAACATGGAAAAAGACATTCTAACTTACATGGAGCCTCCGATGACCCAGGCATGCAACATGGACCCGGCCACGGTGGCAGCACCTGCAAGAGCCCCGCCTGGGCTTCAGACTCCGCTTGAAGGTGCTGTGTCCGCCGCAAGTAGTGGGGTACATGTGGGACAGGAAAGCATGGAGCCAGGAGAGTACGATGAGGTGGAAAAAATGTCTGTTCTTAGTTTGGGGCTGAGCGCTGAGGTTGATGCCCCACACGCAGGTGAGGTTCCGGGTCACGCTGCGTTGCAGGGGACCAGCAGCCAGGGCAACACAGGGAAGAAAACCAGCCGGAAAAGGAGGAATAGAAAGGAAAACAAGGTTGTATATCTCCCCTGGCCTCTGACGCTACAGACCCGGGCGTCTTCTGCAGCCCCAGTTCTGGGCCAGACTTGTGTCACAGGGGCTCTGCCGATTGCTGATACTGGAGTCGGCGCGGTGTATGAAAACAGGGAGGAAAGGGAGTGGGATGACAAGGAGAAGGTACCCATTGCCACCTGGCCTGAGAAGGCACATGCTGGTGCCCCACTGCCAGCAGAAAGTACAGCTCAGGCCTCTCTTGAGGAGGCGTCAGTGGCAGCCAATGAGGAGATAAAAGGAGAGCAGACAGGCAGCCATAAATGGAGAAATAAAAAGAACAAAAAGGTCATGGCCAGTCCTTGGCCTCTGACAGTACAGGCTTGGGTGTCGTTCACAGGCCCAGGCCAGATGCAGATGGCTACAGCAGGGGCATCGTCATTTGCTAGTGATGGTGTCAACGCGGGGCCTAAAAGCAAGGGTCAGAAGGGTGAGGCAAATAAAACGTCAGCCGGCACTCCGTACCAGAGTGCACAGGACGGTGCCCCCGGCTCGGCTGAGGGTCTGGGGCAGGCCTCGTGGGAGGGGGCGTCCCCCCCTGCTGACAGCCCAGAAAATGAGGAGAAGAGAACCGCCTATAAAAGAAGGAATAGAAAGGAGAGAAGCGTCTCGGCTGGTCCTTGGCCTCTGACAGTACAAGCCTGGGTATCATTTGCAACAGCAGACCAGGTGCAGACTCGACCCCAGGGCGAGTCTTCTGTTGCAAGTATGGGGGTTAATGTGGGGCCAAGGAACTGGCCCCAAACAGAGTATAGTGAGGAGGGAGCACAGGCCGCTCTTCCTTGGCCTGAGAGGGTCCAGGCTGGTGCCCCCTTCCCGGCAACAGCCCCGGGACAGGTTTTACTGCAGGGGCATCCTTCCCAAGACCTACATTCCAAGGTGAGACAAATGTGTTGGAGACCCCAAGGGAGAGAGGGGGAACTGGTTCCGAGCAATCCAGAGCAAGTTCGGGAACCCTGTCAGGGGTGTAGAAGAACCGAGAGACACCTGAGGGACCAGGACTTCTGGGAATGCACGGTGATGAATTTTGCTAGGCAGGTGGATTGTTGCTATTGTGGGGAGCTCTGCTCACAACAGCGGATGGAGGCTTTGACCCTGACCAAAGCCCACACCCACATCAGCACTTCAGTGATGGGACCAGAGAGGGAGAGGGCTAAATCTCAGGCAGTCTGGATGGAGAAATGGGGAGGTTTTTAAGACGCAGAGGAGAAAAGAAAGAGACCTAAAGAGTATTTTGGGTCCTGGAAGTGCCACCGTCTGTATCTGTTGGGAAGGAGGTGTTTAAATGCCACTCTGAATAGGGGGCGCCTGGGTGGCTCAGTCTGTTAAACGTCCAACTCTTGATTTTGGTTCAAGTCCTGATCCCTCCGTTCATGGGATCAAGCCCCGCTTCAGGCTCTGCTTGGGATTCTTTCTCTCTCTGCCCCTCTGCTCACTCCCACTCTCTCTCTCTCATAAATGAATGAATGAATGAATGAATAAATAAATAAATATTTAAATGCTACTTTGAGGAAAGGGAGGCTCAGTACCCAATTGGCAAATTTCCCTGTTACATGGTAACATCACCAAGTACTCTCTGCAAGGGTGATTTTTCTCCAAAAATAAGTTTTGGGTTTGTGGAGAATTGGCGCATACATGTAACACTTAAGAAAAGCAAAAATGCTTTTTTCCCTGTGTTCTTTCCCCTAACATTTTCAGCATTGTTGAGAAAGGTGAGTTACCTATAGCTGATAAGCCGTATTAGAGTTTTAGAGTGTCAACCAGTGATAGAACGTGTATTGGATCCTGAGCATACCTCTCTTGACTGGAAAGTGTTATTGTGTATATTGCATATTAGATTGTAAACTGACTTGATGATTGCATTTTGCTCTAAGACTGGCCAATTTACACTTGCTCAGAGCACAGGCTCTAGAGCCACAATGCCCGCGATCTAAGCCCAGCTTGGGACTCACTCTTCTCTTCTGGGCCCCAGTCTATCACCTGGGGGTAATAATAGCACCTGCCTCATATATTGTGTGATTAAATGAGTTAATACATATGAATCATGTAGACTAGTACGTGGCATATAATAAGCCCTCAGACACTAACACCTATCATTGCTTTTAACTTTCAACAGTAAATATCATGGAAGGGTCTAGCACCGTGGTACTATGTGCATTAAAAGTTACGCAAATGGCAGTGCTTACGTGAGGCAGGAGACGATGCCTCCGTTTACAATTATGGTAACAAAGATTCTTCAAGCCAAGGGGAAAGACGCTACTCAAGGGGGAAAAGCAGGCAATAAAATGGTAGCTATCGTTCTGAGGTGCACGATCTCAACCATGTCAGGACAAGGTAGCACAATAAAGGCTGGAGGAGAATACGTTCCTGTGCTAATATCCCTTACTGCTGGATGGGGGGATCGTGCCCGGCTGATGCGTTTCTGCTTCCTAGTTCTCTTGTGTAACGTCCAAATGTCTGCGTCACCGTGGCATCAGCAGACAATCAGCATTCATCAAGGAGGGTGACAAGGACAAGGACGGGGAGCCCTCCCGCCAGTGGACTTGTTGGAAGGAGTCGCCCAACGTGGAGGGTGCTCAGGGGACGGGACCCTCCCCAGGGAGGACTCCCCAGCCTGCAGCTGCGGAAAGAGAGGTCCAGGCACCTTTGGCTGGCGCTGGACAGGACGCACACAGCTCTGCCCACCGGCAAGGAAGGGAGGGACTTCCCTTGCCTGATTTTGCTCTGACTCAGTGGTTGCTCCCACCTGCCACCTGTGTTGAAATCTTCCCTGGAAGCTTGGCTGGACAAGGAGGCTGGGCATACTCTGAGATTAAAAAGTAAACTTTTGTATTGGCCTTTCGTATGGCGTGGCTTTGGGGGCGATTTAGTTAAAATGGTGTCCTGATGCGTGCCCTGGCAACACTGAAGGGGTAGATATTCGTGGGGGGCTCTGATAGGGTCCACGTGCCCCCTTTTATGTGTCCTGGATGCTCTAGCAGGGCCTTTGGGCTCTTTTGGAGAAGCGTCTTTGTGAAGGGGCAGGAGGTACTTTTCTGATGCCCACTCCTCTTCTTCCCCAGTGGGGTTCACATGCCCCTGGTTCAGCGCAGGCCTGGTGTGTTCACAGGAGAAGAACACAGGCCGGAAGCCAGGCAAATCACATAGTCAACTGCTAGGACGTGCTCAAGGAGTTCCCCTACTTTGAACATCCCTCTTTCTCACCCCAACCCCAGTACAGTTTCAGAATGAGGAGGGCTTTTGAGGAGGCCTGGTGTATAGTCTGACTTTGGGGTAAATGTTCTGCTCTGCAGGAACACTGATTAGAGGTCAAGGTCAAGGATCCTCATCAGTTACCACTGGAATGGGTATAATGGAGTTTTTTTTTTAATTTTTTTTTAAATTTACATTTATTTATTTTTGATAGAGAGAGACAGAGCACAAGCAGGGGAAGGGCAGAGATAGAAGGAGACACAGAATCCAAAGCACCGAGCTGTCAGCACAGAGCCTGACGTGGGGCTTGAACCCACAAACCGCGAGATCATGACCTGAGCCTAAGTCAGACGCTTAACCGACTGAGCCACCCAGGCACCCCTGGAGTTTTTTTTTAAGTTCATTTATTTATTTTGAGAGACACAGAGACAGTGTGACTAGGGAAGAGGCAGAGAGAGAGGGAGACAGAGAATCCCAACCAGGCTCTGCACTGCCAGCGCAGAGCCCAATGCAGGGCTTGAGATATTCGTGGGGGGCTCTGATAGGGTCCACGTGCCCCCTTTTATGTGTCCTGGATGCTCTAGCAGGGCCTTTGGGCACTTTTGGAGAAGCATCTTTGTGAAGGGGCAGGAGGGATTTTTCTGATATCCACTCATCCTCCTGCCCCGAGGGGTCCAGCTCCACCCTGATCTTGCTTGAAGGGGACAATTGTACCCCCTAGTTGGCTACATGCCTTGCTGTTAAACCCAGAGGCTTAACCAGAACAGGGACTGGGTATATATATGAGTCAGGGCCACATAGCCTCACTACCCCTCTCTCTAACCTCAGGGAGGGGCTCTCTGATATGAATCAAGGTTAGAATATGGGAGATGAAAGAACAGGAACAAAGGAGTCCGTGATTTCTTTCTGCCAGGTGAGTCCTCTCCTCTGCTTCTTCCACATCACTAAAGCCAGGGCAGGAGAGCTAAGCAGGGCAAGGGGACGGGCAGGGGAAAGGGAATAAGAAGTTGGTTGCCCTGTTCTTGGGTTGGCCCAAGTTTAAAGCTAGAAGAGAGGGTAAAGGGGGTCTGAGTTACCTTCACTGTCCAGCTCAGCTTACCAGGGTAAGAGAGTCAAAATAGATGTGAGGCGGAAACACCTATAACTGTGAATAAAGATTGCATTTGCCTGACATATTTCCTGTGTCACGTTAGTCTTGACAAACTTCAAGTACAAGAGCACACAACTGACAAGAGTCTTGGTATGGTGTTGCGGAGGGAACCCAGGCATCTGAGAAGCACAGCTGGTCTTGTGGCTGTCCTTTATGCTACCATGAGCATGGCTGGCACCTAACAAAAAGTGGCAGCCGGAAGAGGGGTGGCCCAACCAGACCCCAGAGAACTGTTCTGTTACAAGGGCAATGGAGTCGCTCACCATGGGATAAGCCTTTTTTTAATGTTCATTTATTTTTGAGAGATGGGAGGAGCAGAGGGAGAGAGGGAGACACAGAGTGTGAGGCAGGTTCCAGACTCTGAGCAGTCAGCACTGAGCCTGATGCGGGCTCGAACCCATGAGCTGTGAGATCATGACCTGAGCCCAAGACCGATGCTCAACTGACTGAGTCACCCAGGTGCCCTGTGAGCTAAGCCTTTTAAGCTGAGCTTTCTAGGCACAGCAACTTATTTCTGCCTGTTTCCAAACCGGATACTTCTGCCTGCCTTTCTTCCCTAAGAGGACTTTGCATTTCCAGCCCTGTCTCCCACGGCTGCCTCCCGGGGGCCCCAACAGGAGCCATCCACTTCAACCAATCTGCTCATGTTAGTGCCGCCCAAATACTCTATGAACATCCCAACCTGCAGGTTTTTCTCAAATCGTCCCCTACGCCTGGCCTGCCTTTCTCTCCCGGGACACCATTTGCACCCCATTCCCGACTGCAAAGCCCCACCAGGCCTCCTCTCAGCCCAGTGATGCATTTTCGTGGCTTCATCCGGGGCTTTATTTTTTCACCTGAACCAAAGCTGATAACTCTGTTGCTTCAGGGACTCAGTGAAGTTTTGTTGTCAAAAGTATTCCTGCAGGACATATATTGTTCTAAAACTCAGGCAGCCACTTGGGGGTCACTTCCTGTATACATGAAGTGGGCTGGGTTCCCAAGGGACTATGCTTTAATCTCACAGCTAGGTAACGAAATTGCTGGATATCATTCATTTCCCATAAAATAAACGAGTTCCCAGGGGGTGGAGGTGGGGGAGCCCTGAAAACACAATGCCTCTTTCATAGGATTTGCCTTAGCCAACAGTCCTGAAGTTCTCACAGTTTATACAGTCCTTAGCTCCCAAGAAGTTCATAGTGCTCTTTGATATCAAAACATGCTGTCCTGGGACCCGGCCTGGCTGGCTCAGTTGGTAGAGCATGCGACTCTTGACCTCGGGATCGTGAGATTGAGCCCCACGTTGGGTGGAGAGATTAGTTAAATAAAATAAAGTGAAATAAAATATTTTTTTAAAAACACGCTGTCCTTAATATATGACCATGACATCATTGAACCGTTAGCAGTAGGGTGGCTTTTGAAGTTGTTTTGTCACCACGGATGAGGCTACCCTCAATCTTGAAGTCTCTTATTCCTTATGACCAAGGGCAGCCATTTTCCAGCCAGGGTCCGGCCTTGGAAGGGAGCCTAGCTAACTGACGCGCTAAGTCCCCTACCCTGTCCGCGAGGTCTAACCACCTCAGCTGAAGAACAGCCCTGAAAGAAGAACCCAGAAGAACAGAAGAGTTCTGAAGAACTCAGAGTCCCAGAAGACTGAAGAACCTCGGTTTCACCCGTGAAACAAAACTAACAATAGTACCCATCTCTTAAGATCGTTGTGAGGATTAAAAGAGAGAATACATGTCAAGTGTGTGGAGTAATACCTGGCATGTATTGAAATATTCATCTTGGCTACGACGATTGCTCATCTCCAGGGAAGAAACCCAGAGCATAAGTATTCTGCCGTGCAGGATTTGGTTTGCCCTATAACCTGGTGCCAAGCACTTCCCCATCTGCATTTGGTTATCAGACTACACTCCTTGACAGTCAGGCAATGCCCACCCCCCACCCCACCTATCCTAACGTTACCCAAGGGCTTTTGGGGGATCAGACCCTGCCATGGGTGCTGCAAAGAGACATCAAAAAAATATTTTCTCTTCCTTCAGTGAGCTCAACAGCTACCTTGGGAAATGGGCCCAAAGGAAGGCACAGTGAGCACAGCCCAAACCCACTGGGCCTATGCACAGGCAGGCCCAGCCCCAGAACGTGTTTTTAACCCAAAGATAAGAAAGCCACAATAAAAGACCAGGGAGTTATCTTAGATATTTCTGGTTTTTTTAAAAAATGAGGGGTTTGGTTTGTTAACCACATCTGTTATTTACCCAAAATTATGCTGGATACTGTGAGAATACCCCTACGCTTATTTATCCGCCTACCTACCTACCTACCTATTTCTCATTTCAGCAGGGGGCTGGGCCCTTGAAGAGGTTCCTATCTAGCAAAAGTCTTCAAACAATTTTTTTAAAATTTATTTATTTATTTATTTATTTATTTATTTATTTTGAGAGAGAGAGAACATGCATGCACTGTCACACACACGAGAGTGGGAGAGGGGCAGAGAGAGAGGGAGAGAGAGAGAGAGAGAGAGAGAATCCAAGCAGGTGCTATGCTGTCACCCGAGACGGGGCTCAAACCCACAAACTGTGAGATCATGACCTGAGCCGAAATCAAGAGTCAGACACTCAACCGACTGAGCCACCCAGGTGCCCCTTCAAACAATTTTTTCTAATGTAACCAAAGGACAAAACATCGTATGACTCCACTTATATGAGACACCTAGAACAGTTAAATTTATAGAAACAGAAAGTAAAATCATGGCTACCAGACACTGGGAAAGGGGCATGGAGAGTTATTGTTTAATGGATACAGAATTTAAATTTGGGATAACGTAAAAGTTCTGGAACTACACAGTGGCAACAGTTGAACAACAACATGAATGTACTTACTGCTACAGAACTCTACACCTAAAAATGGCTAATATGGTACATTTTATGACAGGGAATGCAAGGCTACAAAGACAAACAAAAAAAGCCTTACATGCTAATTTCCACAACTGTGCTGAAATTCATTTCTGGCCATAAGGAATTCGGAAGAAGGAAAGCTCAAGGAAGGGTAGAGCAGCTCCAGAAAGTGTTACAGAAGAGCCAAGATATGAGCCAGACTTAGATGAAAGGGTACAATTTGGAAAAGCAATGAAGAGAGAATTGCTGGAGCAGAGGTACCCAGAGACAGCAATGAGTCCTAACAGTGAACACAGTAGCCCCACAGAGAAAGGCCTATGCGCTTAAGAGAGCAGGGGGGAGCGGGGGGGAGTGGTGCCTGGGTGGCTCAGTCAGTTAAGTGTCCGACTTCAGCTCAGGTCACGATCTCGCAGCTCATGGGTTTGAGCCCCGCACCGGGCTACCTGCTGTCCGTGAAGAGTTCACCTCTCTCCTCCCCTCCCTCCCTCTATCTCCCTCCCCCACCTCTGTCTCTCAAAAAAAAAAAAAAAATTAAAAAATGTAAAAAAAGAGAGAGCAGTAGGAACCATGGCTGCTTGAGTAGGGTGGGGGCCTGACCACAGAAGGACTTGAACAGCAGGCAGACATTTCAGTTGGAAGCTTTGGGCACTAGAGATTCATTATAGTATTATACAACTTCATTTTGTACTTCCGAAATCTGAGCAATGTTTGCAGTCTAGTTACTTATAATAAACCTGGTTTCAGAAATATACTGTAATTATGTAAGATGTCACCATTGAGGGGAATCTGGAGGATGTGTACAAGGTACCTCCCGGCCCTATTTCTCAAACATCTTGGGAGTCTGTAATTATTTCAAAACCAAAGCTTAGAAAATGAATACTTGAAAGATCGATCTGTCATGTGTGTGCATGATGGAGACAGGATTAAAGGAGACCAAATGGAGACAGGATGAGAAGTTGTTCTGAGCATGTATCTCTTCACCTAAACATGGTTCACTCAGAAAAGAGGTTGGCCCTGGGTAAATGAAACTCTCATTCGTGTGGTTCAGTCAAGGAGAAAAACCTGAATTTATTGCACCTGAGAGCCAAATGCTATGTTTTGCTGGATGACGATGTTTGGTCTTGTAAGTTTGGAGTTAAGAGTGATTTTGGGGTTCCTGGGTGGCTCGGTTGGTTAAACGTCCGACTTCAGCTCGGGTCATGATCTCGTGGTTTGTGAGTTCGAGCCCCGCATTGGTCTCTATGCTGACAGCTCAGGGCCTGGAGCCTGCTTCAGATTCTCTGTGTGTGTCTCTGTCCCTCCCCTGCTCGCTCTCTGTCTCTCTGTCTCTCTTAAAAACAAACATTTTTAAAAAAGTGATTTTCTAGTCAGTCATCTAGAAGTGAGTCAGGCTGTGACATGGTGAACAGCAATCTGTTTATAAAAAGGCTATGGGGGTCCCCAGCTGGCTTAGTCGGTAGAGCGTGTGACTCTTGATCTCAGGGTTGTAAGTTAGGACCTCACACTGGGTGTAGAGATTACTTACGAAAAAAGACTATGAATCATTCAGATGTTGGACCACCAAACTGGAGCTTGTTCTCTAGGAAAACACAATGGAAATACCTCTAAACACCTGTAGCCCACAGAGAAGGTACTGGGCTTCATATATTCTTCTGTGGCAAGTGAGTGGGCATGTGGCTGTACAACATGCCCGTTGAGTGACAGTGACTCCAAAGACCATCAGCCAAACATTATCTGCTTGCCCAACCAAGCCCGCTTGGTATCTAAAATCTACAAAAGAAAAAGCTGGTCAGCATTTGAAGAGGAAGCAGAAATGACTACCTCAAGATATGTCACTTTAGCATGAGGACTGTTTTGAGCTAAAGGCAATCAAAACCCTGTGGATTCAGGAAAAGCTCTTTACCTCCTGCCCAATTGCCTATATTTTTCTTGGAAAGGGGACTTGTAGCCAGGGGTGAGCAATTACCAGAGATACCTTTTTTACCTAAGAATCTTATGTGCATGCCAGGTGTGAGAAGTAAGGCAGATGATACATTTTCAGAAATACCAAATAAAAGCTGTGCGGTCTAGTTAACAGTAGGTTTACAACCTATTGGAAATATATATGAACCCTCCCCCCATAATGGAGTCCCAAACCCTTGGACACTTCACTTTCTGGTTCTTCTTCCCCTCTTCGTTTTGCGGGCTTATTCTCCCGGGATTTGCAAGCAGCATGTGCCGAAGAAGAAAGGAGGGACCGAAAGTTTCTGCATCACTTCAGGGAATGTACATTTGTTCCAATCAGACTACTTTTTGCCTTACATGGGTATAGACGACTTCCGGGTAAGGCTGTAACCTCTGTGGTACTCAGCCAATGAGGAATCAGGGGAGGGACTTCATGCTAGGAGATAAATTGCCTGCTGTAACTGCCAGGAGTGTGCCTGTCCATCAGACACCTGCTCTTGCAAGAATATTGATTAAAGCCTCACTTCACTGTGCTCCAAGTCTCCATGTCCCTCCTTTGATTGGGTCAGTGGACTTATTTCTCCCACCAGGGCAAACTCCATTTTGAAACATCCCCTCTTGCCTTCCTGTGAGTGGCCTTCCTCCCCTTGGTATCCCCAGACCTCTACCCCTTTCCTCAGCTCAGGATATTTTAGGGCTCCCATACACACACAATTAAATTTGGTTTTCTCCAGTTAATCCGTCTTAAGTCAATTTCATTATTAGACCAGTCAAACAACCTAGAAGGGAAGGAAGGGACATTTCTCTGCCCCTCCACATTTCTTTTCAGAAAGCAGATGTTGGTTGGGTGGGCAGGAGGTGAAGAGACAGGAGCTGGAGGGCATCCTTCTAGATCCTCTCTATTGATAGGTGGCTAGCCCATCCTCCCAGCTGACTGGGACCTTGGAGGAGCCACTGGGAGTAAATCCCACCAGCTGGCTTCAGCTGGCCGCCTGGATGCAAAGCAAAAGTGGAGTGGGAAGGTGACCAGAAGGAACTAGTAGCTCTTTTCCCCATTTCATCCTCCACTTGCCCTTTTATGCAGTCTATGCCCTGTATCCCATTCGGTGTGTTGCTTCAGCCTTTCTTGGGGATGGGGCTCCTACTGCCGCTTGAATTTGTTTTCCATCTTGCACAGCAGCTGGCTTCCTTAAGTCTTCTGAGGTAGCTCAATTATCTTGATTGTTTCAGTTTGGGCTACAGAACTGAACCAGCCAGCCATGAATACACAGAGGATTTATCACTTAATAGCTGAACCACTTGGGTCATTAAGGAGTAGGACAGAAACAGCGCAGGGATTGTTAACCTTGCAGAAAATGTAACATGGAGATGGGAGACAGCCGTTTGCTTCCTGTTGTACTTTTTAAGGCTCCCCTCTGTGAAAGGACAGCTTGTGTTTTGCCTTTGTGGCCTTGGGGGTCGGAAGCGTAGTTTGGGGCTTCCGCATGGCAGGGTGAAGGGAAAACAGACGGGACAGTTTGGGACTTCTGGGAGCAAGCTGTGTACTTTGGGCTTTGCATATGCCTTCAGACTGCTTCCTGCAAGGCCTGCTCTGGAGGTATTTGCATGATTTCCTGGGCAGATATTTGCATTGACCTGGGTAGGTAGCTCAGTTCTGAACCTTCCCTCTGCTCCTGTGTGGCTCCAGGGAGAGGACAGAATGAGTTTGCCAAAGGGACTCAAAAGCTGAATGTCTTCCTTCATCGTGCCCAAAACTCCATTGTTGGGACACCTGGGTGGCTCAGTCGGTTAAGTGCCTGACTCTTGGTTTCAGCTCAGGTCATGATCTCATGATTCATGGGTTCAAGCCCTGCATTGGGCTCTGCGCTGGCAGTGCAGAGCCTGGTTGGGATTCTCTGTCTCCCTCTCTCTCTGCCTCTTCCCTAGTCACACTGTCTCTGTGTCTCTCAAAATAAATAAATGAACTTAAAAAAAAACTCCAGGGGTGCCTGGGTGGCTCAGTCGGTTAAGCGTCTGACTTAGGCTCAGGTCATGATCTCGCGGTTTGTGGGTTCAAGCCCCACGTCAGGCTCTGTGCTGACAGCTCGGTGCTTTGGATTCTGTGTCTCCTTCTATCTCTGCCCTTCCCCTGCTTGTGCTCTGTCTCTCTCTATCAAAAATAAATAAATGTAAATTTAAAAAAAAATTAAAAAAAAAACTCCATTATACCCATTCCAGTGGTAACTGATGAGGATCCTTGACCTTGACCTCTAATCAGTGTTCCTGCAGAGCAGAACATTTACCCCAAAGTCAGACTATACACCAGGCCTCCTCAAAAGCCCTCCTCATTCTGAAACTGTACTGGGGTTGGGGTGAGAAAGAGGGATGTTCAAAGTAGGGGAACTCCTTGAGCACGTCCTAGCAGTTGACTATGTGATTTGCCTGGCTTCCGGCCTGTGTTCTTCTCCTGTGAACACACCAGGCCTGCGCTGAACCAGGGGCATGTGAACCCCACTGGGGAAGAAGAGGAGTGGGCATCAGAAAAGTACCTCCTGCCCCTTCACAAAGACGCTTCTCCAAAAGAGCCCAAAGGCCCTGCTAGAGCATCCAGGACACATAAAAGGGGGCACGTGGACCCTATCAGAGCCCCCCACGAATATCTACCCCTTCAGTGTTGCCAGGGCACGCATCAGGACACCATTTTAACTAAATCGCCCCCAAAGCCACGCCATACGAAAGGCCAATACAAAAGTTTACTTTTTAAATTTTTTTTTAACGTTTATTTATTTTTGAGACAGAGAGAGACAGAGCATGAACAGGGGAGGAGCAGAGAGAGAGGGAGACACAGAATCTGAAACAGGCTCCAGGCTCTGAGCTGTCAGCACAGAGCCCGACGCGGGGCTCGAACTCACGGACTGTGAGATCATGACCTGAGCCGAAGTCAGACGCTTAACCGACCGAGCCACCCAGGCGCCCCAAAAGTTTACTTTTTAACCTCAGATTATGCCCAGCCTCCTTGTCCAGCCAAGCTTCCAGGGAAGATTTCAACACAGGTGGCAGGTGGGAGCAACCACTGAGTCAGAGCAAAATCAGGCAAGGGAAGTCCCTCCCTTCCTTGCCGGTGGGCAGAGCTGTGTGCGTCCTGTCCAGCGCCAGCCAAAGGTGCCTGGACCTCTCTTTCCGCAGCTGCAGGCTGGGGAGTCCTCCCTGGGGAGGGTCCCGTCCCCTGAGCACCCTCCACGTTGGGGGACTCCTTCCAACAAGTCCACTGGCGGGAGGGCTCCCCGTCCTTGTCCTTGTCACCCTCCTTGATGAATGCTGATTGTCTGCTGATGCCACGGTGACGCAGACATTTGGACGTTACACAAGAGAACTAGGAAGCAGAAACGCATCAGCCGGGCACGATCCCCCCATCCAGCAGTAAGGGATATTAGCACAGGAACGTATTCTCCTCCAGCCTTTATTGTGCTACCTTGTCCTGACATGGTTGAGATCGTGCACCTCAGAACGATAGCTACCATTTTATTGCCTGCTTTTCCCCCTTGAGTAGCGTCTTTCCCCTTGGCTTGAAGAATCTTTGTTACCATAATTGTAAATGGAGGCATCGTCTCCTGCCTCACGTAGGCACTGCCATTTGTAGAACTTTTGGAAGCATACATCTTAAACCCTTTATCTTTCAGCACTAAATTTCATCCAAGTGTCTGGTGCTGTGTAATTATGTGTCCTAGTAACGCCATGGGTCTTTTTTGGATGCAAAAGCTGACCTCCATCCATGTACTGAAGTTGGGAAAATGTGATCCTGAAAAGTTTCCTGTCAAATGCATGTTTAATGTCGGGGCATCTTGGGGCAGCTGGTGGCTCAGTCGGTTAAGCATCCAACTTGGGCTCAGGTCATGGCCTCATGGTTTGTGAGTTCGAGCCCCACGTCAGGCTCTGTGCTGACAGCTCAGAGCCTGGAGCCTGCTTCAGATTCTGTGTCTCCCTCTCTCTGCACCACCCCTGCTCTCACTCTTCCTCTCTCTCAAAAATAAATAAACATTAAAAAAAGAAACAAAACAGATGTATATATGGGAAGATGGGGGGAAGAAGAGAGAGAAACAAACCACAAAAGACTCTTAATGATAGAGAACAAACTGAGGGTAGATGGACAGATGGACAGAGGTGGGTGGGGGATGGGCTAGATGGGTGATTGGTACTAAGGAGGGCACTTGTTATGATGAGCACTGGGTGTTGTATGTAACTGATGAATCCCTGAATTTTACTCCTAAAACCAATATTACACTGTATGTTAACTAAAATTTAAATAAAACAGAAAATTAAATAAAGTTGGAACATCTTTTGCTGTGTGGCTTCCAAGTCACATGTGACAATGCCCACTGTAATCCAGTCCATGATGTCCAACTTACCCAGGTTTGCCAAGGACTTTCTGTTCTTAGCACCAAAAGTCCTGACTCCCCGGAACCAGCTCGGTCCTGGGCAGATCTGAACTTTGGAAAGACTGTCTCTATTTTATTACAGTAAAAGTCCTGCAACTCCAGAAGCCCATCAGTCCCAGGCAAACAGAAATGGTTGGTCGTTCTCCTTAAGATTCCATAACAAATTGGCTTATGGCATTCACTTTACCAGATGGAATTTGCATTTTAATAAATACATCTTCTAAATCATAAAGCCTTCATAATCCAGAGGAATGATGGCTAATGATGGAATCACAGGGACTGGGACAAGCTGGTTGGAAGTCTATCCCCCCGCAAGCCCACCCCCAGTATGCCTTTCAACTCTTATTCAATTGACTGAATATTCTGCCAGCTCTTTCCTGCAGGCAACCTGCAGTGCTATATTACAATTGTTGGGAGTCCTCACCCCCTAGGTTGTGGCTCTCAAACAGGAACTTGCATCTGAGTCACCTGGAGGGCTTGTTTAGAAACAGGCCTTTGGGGGGTGTTTGTTTACTTACTTTTGAGAGATGGAGAGTGAGGGGGCTGGGAGGGGCAGAGAGAGAGGGGACACAGAACCTGAAGCAGGCTCCAGCCTGGCGTCACAGAGCCCCACGCGGGGCTCAAACCTGTGAACCATGAGATCATAGCCCGAGTCAAAGGCGGACGCTCAACTGACTGAGCCACCCAGGCGCCCCTGAATTTCTAGGGAGTTCCCAGGTGATGTTCTTGTTGGTGTTCCCTTCCCATACTGAAAACCATGGTGTAGTGGTGAGGAGAGGATCCTTGCTTTTATACTAATTGGTTTCACAGCCTCAGCTAGTTAGTTAACCTCTCATGCCTGTTTCCTCATTAATAAAAGTGAACCTCTCTCATCACATTGTTGTGAGATAATGGAACAGTGCCTGGCCTGTAAGAGCTACCTAAGTGTTTTTTATTATTACCCCAAGCTCATAAGAACTGATCTGCTATTTTTTTAAATTTTTTAAAGTTTTATTTATTTTTGACCCAGAGTGAGACAGAGTACAAAGCGGGGAGGGGTAGAGAGGACGGAGACACAGAATCCAAAGAAGGCTCCAGGCTTTGAGCTGTCAGCACAGAGCCCAACGTGGGGCTGGAACCCATGGACTGTGAGATCATGATGACCTGAGCCAAAGTCAGCCGCTTAACTGACTGAGTCACCCAAGCTGCCCCAGATCTGCTGTGTTTTTTAAAGTTCATTAATGTTTTGAGAGAAACAGCACAAGCAGGGGAGGGGCAGAGAGACAGAATCCCAAGCGGGCTCCACACTGTCAGCCAAGAGCCCGATCTGGGGCTCGAACTCAAGAAGCTTGAGAACATGACCTGAGCCAACATCAAGAGTCAGACGCTTAACGGACTGAGCAGTCCAGGCGCCCCTGATCTATTTTTCTTCTTTAGACTTCAAGCCAGCTGCAGATACTTGGTACTCCTACAAACATTTCTACCGTGCCTGGCCACTCGGCTGGGTTTGCAACTGCCCTGGTTCCCTCAGATGCTGACTGGCCTTCTGGGGAAGATTGGCTGAGTTAACATTCAGTATTCTCTCCATCCCACCCTGCAGGCTCTTAGCTTCCAGAATGTTTTCCGGAAGAATGCCCAGGAGTGTAGCCACAAAGCAGCCCAAAGTATTTGAATAACACATGGCCCTATAAACTCCACGGACAAAGCCTTAGCTGTTGGGCAAGAAAGACCACTTAGTTGAAATAGACATATGTAGACTTCCTTGTTTAAGGAGAGATGAGTTTATAGCAGGATGCAAACATTCAGTGTGTGTGTGTGTGTGTGTGTGTGTGTGTATTCCCATTCTCCATTAGATGGGATCATTTGGCCCATTATCAGCAAAGGGCAACTTTCCCCAGGATGAAAGGAACGCCTTTTACATCCAAGAAGTAGAGTTGGGTGGTTGAGTTTTGTGAACACTGAGCCCCTTCCCTCACCTCCAAGGAAGATAAACCTGTTTTCTCTTGCCACTGATGCAGGCTCTAGTTGAAACAAGCCATTGAGGCTCTTCCTGGTGGGCCCTGAAGGGCTACTGCTCTCTTACTGCTGGTGTCAGTAACAGAGAGATGCGGGTCGGCTGGAAATAGTGGAAGACATAGAGTACATGGCTGGTTTTAAGGGGGCAGGCACCACTCAGAGGCTACAGATATTTACCAACCAGAATTTGTGCCTGTGTTGCTGGATCTTAAGAGTTAAAAAAAAAAGGTGTGGGGGGGGGGGCACCTGGGTAAGTCAGCCGGTTAAGCATCCAACTTCAGCTCAGGTCATGATCTCGAGGTTTGTGAGTTCGAGCCCTGCGTCCAGCTCTGTGCTGACAGCTCAGAGCCTGGAGCCTGCTTCGGATTCTTTGTCTCCCTCTCTCTCTCTGTCCCTCCTCTGCTCACACTGTCTCTCTCAAAAATAAAAGAATCATCAAAAAAATTTTTTAAGAAGGAACCCAAATTCCAGCTTTTAACAGAATATCTCCTGACTTTTACATGTTGTCAGCCAACTGTAATCTTAAAAAAAATTACCGTGTAACCCATCCCCCCACCCATCTCCCCTCCAGCAACCCTCAGTTTGTTCTCTGTATTTAAGAGACTCTTATGGTTTACCTCCCTCTCTGTTTTTATCTTATTTTTCCTTACCTTCGCCTATGTTCATTTGTTGAGTTTCTCAAATTCCACATATGAGTGAAATCATATGGTATCTGTCTTTCTCTGACTGGAGTATGTGTTAAATGGGTGATGAGCATTAAGGAGGGCACTTTTGGGGATGAGCACTGGGTGTCATATGTAAGAGATGAATCACTGGGTTCCACTCCTGAAGCCAAAACTATACTGTATGTTAACTAACTTGAATTTAAATTTAAAAAAATTACCATGTGATCCAAACAAATATGTCCACAGCACGTATTTGCTGCCAGTGTATGACTTCTGGGTTATAATGAGAAAAAAAGACACCAGGGTTTGTAGCATGGATGGCAAATGGGGTTAGCAGCAGGCAGCCAGGAGAGGCTGTGTGTTTGGGGAAAACAAGGGATCAGGAGTCTAAGTATGGTCCTCCTGGTCAAGAGAGACAAAGTGAGCACATTCCAGAAGAGGCACCATTTGTACTCAAGAGATGTGTTGGATTTGAATCCTTGCCAGCTGGCCATCCTATCTTCAGTGGTTGGGAATAACAACAGCTAATGTCCACTGGACACAACACTATACCAGGCATTGTCCTGAAAGCTTTACATGTATCGCTTAATTTAATCATCACACCTATTCCTGGGAGGTTGGTTGTGTCGTTATCCCCACTTGACTTCATTTCACCTATATCCTAGTATTGTCCCAGTTGACTTCATGGAGCAGGATCTTGGTTCTACCTGGAAAAACACCCCACAAAACAACGAAATGCTGTGGGCAGAATGCCCAGTTGGTAGCTACCATGGATTTCATGCACCAACAATACCCCAAGTCTAAGAAACCTAGGACCCCTAGGTGTCACAGAGGAGCTCCAGAACCTTTCCTCTAAGGCAATGAATTAAGCATGTGAGAATGCCAAGGTTGAGACAGTGGAAAGTAGCTAGACTATTATAGTTGTATCTCTTGATGTCTTATCAACCAGTCACAGAGCTCCGGAGGAGTTACCTACTGGACAGGTCAGCTTTGATGGGAGGGAAGGCATAGGCTCCCTCTGCCCTGGAAAGCAACTTTATACAGGATGTTGCAGGGAAGGATCTGGGGGTACTGGTGGGGAGCATGAAGATGCTAGGGACCCAGAGCAGAGTGCAAAACAAAAGCTAGAAGGAAGAAAGATAACACTGGCCTACTGCATGACTTTTCTGAAGGCCAGTTTCATATGGAGGCCATTCACTGGCTGGGAAAGAGCCACAGAAGGAAATGGTTTTAATGCTGGGCTAGGGCCTCTGGTCTCTATGAACATCCCCCACCCCCAATTTCCTTGCATAACTACGGCCACAGAAGCAGGGAAGGGGATTGTGAATCTGGCCTAAGTTCATGGTTTATCATTACCTAAATATATATTTACCAAAGACTTACCAAACAGGGCTTTTTAAAGTTCTGAGTGATGTCCTGTCTGGTATTTTCTTAGGAAATGAAATTGTTGCTTCATCGAATGATGGGTTATTTATTGATGGAGAAAAGTAGCCAGCAGGACCATTTCCCCATATTGCTTAGTAACTTTTACACGCACTCTAAGTCATATTTATATAATGGCTTAGGACTAGTAGTTACTAAATAACAGGAAATTCTGAAAAGGTTTCAGTATATATAAGATATCAAAACTGTTTAGCTAGAGACAGTTTCATGTTCACTTTATAAAGTCAGAGCTAAAGTTGTTGGATTTTCCCCTCTGAGCTCCTGAATACAATATTTTGGACTCACCACTTAGTTGGTCATTCAGTAACATAGTTGTTCATTCAGTAACTTTTATTGGGCACTCGCTGTTGCCATCGTTGCATCTAATAACAATAGCTACCACATATCAAGCACTTACTATCTTCTAGCCATTAGGCTGATTATCTCATTTAACCCTGATAACCACCTTATTCAGTTAGTGTTTTCATCTCTATGTTTTACAGATGAGGAAACTAACACTTAGTTCTGTAAATTGCCCAGGACCAGCAGTCCTAAACTATAGTTGGTAACAACCACCACACCAAAAATGCCAATGATTGATTTTTGCTGATTACATGCTACATGCCAAACATAGCACTGTGTGTTACATATGCATCATCTCACTTAATTCTCAGAAGAATGACTCTGTGAGCTCAGTGCTATAATTATTATCAGCCCTATTTTACATATGAGGGAAATGAGGCTCCAAATGGTAATCTGCCCAGAGTCACACAGCTGGTAAGTGAAAGAACTATGATTTCTAGCAGGTTTCTCCAAACCATCAACAAAACTAAAAGGCAACCTACAGAATGGGAGAAGATATTTGCAAATGATATATCTGATAAAGGATTAGTATACAAAATATATAAAGAACTGATACAACTCAGGGCACCTGGGTGGCTCAGTCGGTTAAGTGTCTGACTTCAGTTCAGGTCAGGATCTCACAGTTTGTGGATTTGAGCCCCACATTGGGCTCTGTGCTGACAGCTCAGAGCCTGGAGCATGCTTCGGATTCTGTGTCTCCCTCTCTCTCTGCCCCTCCTCTGTTCTCTCTCTTTCTCTCAAAAATAAATAAACATTATGGGGTGCCCAGGTGGCTCAGTTGGTTGAGTATCCAACTTTGGCTGATGTCATGATTTCACAGTTCATGAGTTCAAGCCCCACATCGGGCTTTGTGCTGACAGCATGGAGCCTGGAGCCTGCTTCGAGTTCTGTGTCTCCCTCTGTCTCTGCCCCTCCCCTGTCATGCTCTCTCCCTCTCTCTCTCAAAAACAAATAAACATTAAAAAATTAATAAAAATAAATAAAAATTAAATAATTTTAAAAAAAAGAACTGATACAACTCAACACCCCAAAATCAAATAAAGCAATTAAAAAATGGGCAGAAGACATGAACAGACATTTCTCCAAAGAGGACATACAGATGGCCCACAGACACATGAAAAGATGCTCAACATCAAACATCATGAGGGAAATACAAGTCAAAACTACAATGAGATATCACCTCACATCTGTCAGAATGGTGAAAATCCAAAACAGGAGAAACAGGTGTTGGCAAGGATGTGAAGGAAAAGGAAACTTTGTGCACTGTTGGAAATGCAAACTGGGCAGCCAATGTGGAAAACAGTATGGAGGTTCCTTGAAAAGTCAAAAACAGATGACCCAGCAATCACACTACTGGATATTTAACCAAAAATACAAAAACAGAAATTCAAAGGGATACATGCACCCTGATGTTTATAGCAGCATTATGTATAGTAGCCAAATTATGGAAACAGCCCAAGTGTTCATCGATTGATGAATGGATAAAGATGTGGTATATATATGCAATGGAATATTACTCAGTCATTAAAAGGAATGAAATCTTACCATTTGCAATATCATGGATGGAGCTACAGAATATAATTTTAAGTGAAATAAGTCAGTCAGAAAAAGACAAACATCATATGATTTCATTCGTATGTGGGATTTAAGAAACAAAACAAACAAGCAAAGAAAAAAAAAGAGACAAACCATGAAACAGACTCTTAACTCTAGAGAACAAACTGATATCAGAGAGGAGGTGGGTGGGGAGATGGGTGAAATAGGTGATAAGGATTAAGGAGTGCCCTTTTTATGATGAGCACCAGGTGATGTATGGAATTGTTGAATCACTATATCGTACATCTGAAACTAATATAACACTGTATGTTAACTATACTGGAATTAAAGTAAAAAGCTTCATAAAAAATAAAGTAGGTCCATCTGACACCAGAAGCCAACTCAAAGGACACCTCCTCCAGGAAGTTTTCCATAAACTCCCTAAAATGTTTAAGATGTCCATGTACCATGTTTACATTGCACCTTGCTGGCTCTATCAGAACATATTATTAACATTGTTATTATGACTAGTATTTTTTTAGGGTTTTGTGCAAACACTATGCATACATTATCCCTAGTTCTCACAACGGTGTGTGGAAAAGGCATTATTAGCCTTATTATCTGGTAAACAGGCTCAAAGAAGTTAAGTAACGGGGTCAAGACCACACAGCCAGTGGAAATGGAACTGGGGTTCCAATCCAAGTCTATTGGTCTCCATTGAGTGAAAGCCCATACTTTTCCTGCCAAACAATGCTACCTTCCATCATTTTGTATTGAAATTATGTTTGTTTATCTATATGATCTAATTGGCCAAGTGTCAGCACACTTTTTAGGTAGAGCCAGATAGCAAATATGTGAGGCTTTGCAGGCCATATAGTTTCTTCTGGTCGTATCACAAAAGCAGTCATATACAATGCATAAGCAAATACCTAGACAAATGGGTGTGGCCGTGTTCCAAAAAATCTTTATTTACACATACTGAAATTTGACTTTCGTATAATTCTCATGTGTCATCATACGTACATTCTTTTTGTTTTTAATTGTTTTTTCACGCATTTGAAAATATAAAAACCACTCTTTGCTCACAGGCCATAAAGAAACAGTCAGTAGGCTGGATTTAGCTAGTAGGCCCTTGCGATAGACCGGTAACTCCTGGAGGGTAGAGGTTAGTCCTCCTCATTGATTTCCTCAAGATTTCACCCAGTGCCCATAGTCAGGGCCCAGTAAATATTTGCTGAGAGGCAGACTTCAGCCAGCGGATAGATTCTAGAGCATAGACTTTGCTTTGTCACTTTCTAGCTGGGTGACATTAGGCAAACTGCTGTTAGGTTACTCTCAGTTTCCTCATCTAAAAATGGATACGGGGGCGCCTAGCTGGCTCAGTTGGTAGAGCACAACTCTTGATCTCAGGGTCATGAGTTCAAGCCCCACGTTAGGCATGGAGCCTACCAAACAAGCAAACAAATACAATGGCTATGATAGAGACAGGTTTCCACTTATGAAATATAAGGGAAGAAAAAGTGGAGCATAGAGAGTATAGCTAATGGCATTGTAACAGTGTCATATGCTGACAGATGGTAGCTACACTTGCGGTGAGCATAGCATAACATATGGAGAAGTTGGATCACTAAGTTGTACACTTGAAACTAATGTAACACTGTGTGTCAACTCTAGTTCCATTTTCAAAAAAAATTTTTTGAAGTGTATTTACTTATTTTACGAGAGAGGCGGAGCCACGCGTGTGGGAGAGGCAGAGAGAGGGAGACACAGAATCTGAAGCAGGCTCCAGGCTGTGTGCTGTCAGCACAGAGCACCACGTGGGGGTCGAACCCACGAACCATGAGATCATGACCTGAACCAGAGTCAGACGATCAACCGACTGAGCCACCCGGGCACCCTCTGCTTGGAACATTCTTAACCGCACTTCAACAGGTGAATTCTTCCTCATCCTTCAGGTCTTTAGCTTAGATATCACCTTACCCAGGAACCTTTTTCTGATACATTAAATAAATATGAAGAGCTCCTCCTCTGAACCCTCATATCATCCTACACTTTGGTGTCAGAGACAGGCTTGTTTCTCATGAACCCCTTTTTTTTTTTTTTTTTTTTTTTTTTTTTTACTGAGCAGAGGAAGGTCACATTTCTTGGCTTACCTTGTCATTACATTGGCTCCTGGTAACTTTCAAGTGTGGCTATAAATCGTGCTGTGTGATAGTCCATGGGCTGTCTTTGTTTATTTGCCTACAGAACACAGAGGATCCACTGGTAGGCTCTGAGGAGGTCTATGGAATGCTGAAGCCATAAAGCAGAAAGAGCCTGAATCCTGAGTCACCACTTGGAAGACAAATACCCAGGAGAGTTGCTTGACCTGCCTTGGCCTGTGACATGAATAAACTTTTATTGTGTTGAAACTTGTAGATGTGAGGATTATTTGTTATAGCATCTAGAATTAGTTACCTTGACTAATGTATCTTTCTTATGTCATAGTACCTAATAACCCTGATTGTGATTGCATAATTTCCTATTTACTTGGCTTTCCTAGTCGCTAAAACATAAGCTCCATCAGGGCAGGAATTTTTCTGGTTTCTTTTGTACTATCTAGAGTTCCTGGCACTTACTAATTACTCAACAGATATTTGGTGAATAAAAAAATGAATGAGCATTTTATTCAAGACCCATGTTGAAAGAGTGGAAGGGGCCATACCATGCCATCAGACCCATGCCACTCAACACTGACTGAGGGACTAGCTGCCTTGGAAATTGCCAAACCACCAAGTGATGCATTCTGGATCACAACTCTGGAATTGACCTCACGGGGGTAATCCCATCAGCCCTTACCTCTCTGTTAACCCCAACCATTGTCAGTCTGGCCCTTCCACCCCCACCAAAACCTCTTGCCAAAGTCACTAAAAACCTCCATGTCATCAAAATCAGTAGTGTCCTGTTTGTCTTCATCCAACTTGATCTGCCATCAGTGTTACACACAGTTTACTACTCTCTCCTCCAATACTCTTCTCTTGGCATCTGTGACACTATACATTAAAAAAATTCACCCATATCTTTGACTTCTCCCTTTCTGTCTGTTTCAAACGCTCCTCTCCTATCCAATATCCAAATGTTGGAGTGCCCCGGCACTAGTTCCTAGGGCCTCTCTCTGTCCGCACTCTTTCCCTAGGTGATTTCCTCTATTACCATGGCATTAAATATTATCTATATGTTGATTTCTTTCATGTTTGTGTCCCCATCCCAAAACTCTTCTTCATGCCAGATTCACGTGACCGACTACTTAGAGATCTACTTGGAGATCTAACAGGCATTAAACTTAAGCTATCTAAATATAAATAATTCTATCAGGGACACCTGACTGGCTCAGTCGGTAAAGCATGCAACTTTTGATCTTGGGGTTGTGAGTTCAAGCCCCACTTTGGACATGGAACCTACTTGAAAAAAAACACAAGAACAGTAATGAAAATATGACTTGATCAGTGCCTTCTTCCCTACACCTGAATGTAACCATTCTTTCCACAGTCAAAATTTTCCATCCCGTTGAAAGGAACCACCATCTCCCAAATTATTGAAGCCACAAACCAGCAAATCATTCTTGGTTCTGCTATCTCCCTCCCCTCCAATGTCTAATCAGTAAGTTCTACAGTTTTTAGATCCAAAATATATCATAGACCTGCCCACTCTTCATCAGTTTTGCTGCCAACACCCTAGTTCAAGCCACTGGCACTTCTTGTCCATGATACTGTAATGAACTCTTAATGGATCATTCAACTCTCATGCCTTCCTTCCTTCCTGTCTATTCTCCACGCATTAGCCAGAATAATCTTATAAAAGAAGTTTCCTGGGGTGCGTGGCTGGCTTAGTCGGTAGAGCATGGAACTCTTGATCTCAGTGTTATGAGTTCAAGCCCCACAATGGGCATAAAGCTTACATTAAAAACAAACAGGGTTGGCTTAGTTGGTTAAGCATCCAACCCTTGGTTTCAACTCAGGTCATGATCTCATGGTTCATGGGTTCAAGCCTCGCAAGTGGGCTCTGCACAGGCAGTGAGGAGCCTGCTTGGGATTCTCTTTCTCTCCCTTTTTCTCTGCCCCTCCCACATTCTCTCTCTCTCTCTCTCTCTCTCTCAAAATAAATAAATAAATACATAAATAAATAAATTTTAAACAAACATGAAAGAGAATCATGTTTCACTTTCAATGAAGTCCATACTCTTTCATTGAGATTCAAGGCTCTATGTCATCCGGACGTTGCCTAGTTTTCCCACCCCCTCTCGGGCTACATTCCTTCAATCCTACTAGTCATACTGTCTCCTTTCAGAGCTGTGAACAAGGCAAGCTCTTTCTTGCCTCAAGCCCCTAACACATGCTGGGCCTTCTGCCAAGAATGTGTTTCCTTTCCCCTACTCCTGGAGACTCTTCACCAAACCAATTCCTTAATAAAAACCTCTCCACATGTAAGTTTGTCTTCCCTGCCCACAGTCTCCCTGACCCACTCCTCATTCTCTGCAACTGTTCTCCTGTGTTTCCTTCACACATTTATCACAGTTTGGAATTGCCTATTTATCGCTTATTCACTTGTTGATTATCTGTCTCCCTCCATGGTACCTTTAAACTCTATAAGGACAGAGACAACATCTGTTTTATTCTCTCCGTGTATTACAGAGTCCCTAACATAGTCCTTCGCACAGAGTAGTTACTCAATAATAGGGGTTGAATGAAATCGTAAGCATTTCCACCTAGCTTGTGTGATTTGAAGAGTATGATGATAAGGTCACCCCCAATCTCATTCTAAAAACCTTTTTCTCTCTCTCCATCTCATTCAGCTTATAACAGTGTGTGAAACCCCCATTTGAACCACCCCTTTGGGCCAACACACTAGTTGGCAAACTACAGCCCCCTGGTCAAATCTGCAGTTCCACCTGTTTGTTTGTCTAAACTGAGAATGGTTTTTACATTTTTTTACATGATTGAACAAAATGGAATGAAGAATAATATTCCGGGACATGTAAAAATTATATGAAATTCAACCTCTTTATTTATTGGAACACACCAATTTGTCTATGAATTGTCTATTGCTAATGTCATGCCACAAGGGCCAAGTTGAATAGTTACAACAAACACTGTATGGCCCTCAAAGCCTATAATATTTACTATTTGGTCCTTTTGCAGAGAAAGCATACCACCCCTTGAACTAATGTATTGAAGGATCCTGTTAAAATGTACAAGTTGCCTGAGAAAAGTAGCAGAGTGAGCCACTACCCACCACCTCCAACTTGGATTTGATTGTTTAATCTGTTTCACTCACCCAGAAAGGGGCCTAAGAAAATGGGTTATAGGGACGCCTGGGTGGCTCAGTCAGTTAAGCATCTCACTCTTGATTTCGGCTCAGGTCATGATCTCCCAGTTCGTGAGTTTGAGTCCCACTTTGGGCTCCGTGCTGGTGGTGTGGAGCCTGCTTGGGATTTTCTCTGTCTCCCTTTCCCCCGTGCTCGTTCTCTCTGTCTCTCTCAAAAATAAATAAATGAACTTTACAAAAATTAAAAAAAAATAAAATGGGTTATAAATATAAAGAAAAGTTTTATTAGGGGAAGAGAGTAAGACAAGTCCAAAGCAAATATCCTTCACCCTCTTTGGGGCAAGAGCTACATTGAAGTTGTCCCAAAATATGAAGTTATGAGTGAGGGTCAGGGAGAGGGGACAGTGGGACTTAGGGAGGATGCTAATTAATGGATAATGAGGAAGGGGAGGTTGGCCCATGTGCAGTGGGAGAGAGGGAAAAGGGTGTCTTCTTGCCCACATCTCCTCATTACTTGACAGTGAACTTGTCTGGAAGCCACAGAGAAGGCATCCCAGCAGAGGCTAAGGCTTGGCCATGGAGCAGGTCAGGGTTTCCCCTCATGGTTTCCACTGTGATGAACTTAGGAGATGCTTGGTAACCCTCAGGCTGTGACACAGTCCATCTGGGGAGGGAGAGCTGGGCAGAGCGTCATTCAGAGGATCAGGAAAACCTTGAGTGTCTGGAGGACAGGGGAGGGGCAAGGGCTAAATACCTATAACACCTCATTCACTATTTTGCTCTTTGCTCCCCTTCATTCAAATCCTCCAGATTTATGTCTCTAATCACGAAGATGTGAAAAACCTTATTGCTATGAAGTCTTCTGTGACTCCCCGTGAAT
This sequence comes from Panthera uncia, assembly GCF_023721935.1. Taxonomy (NCBI): domain Eukaryota; kingdom Metazoa; phylum Chordata; class Mammalia; order Carnivora; family Felidae; genus Panthera; species Panthera uncia. The sequence goes on from NC_064817.1 coordinate 85,855,809, forward strand.
TTCAGACTCAATGGTTGGGGTTGGGGTAGAGATTTTGTGCCCTCTCTTTCCTCCTTTCTTACACCGGGGGTATGTCATGGCCATGGGCCTCCAGGGATTTTCTCGGGAGAGTTAACTATCTGCTGCATTAGCTGAGTGTAGCTACCACCCAGGCAATTGCCCTGCATGCCCACACACTGACACATCTCCCTCTCCTCCCCTCCAGGCAAATTATTCCTGCTCCTCGGCATGAGTCACCACACAGTAAGAGTTACCAAAGGCCAGATTTCTGCGTCAGCAACCCCAACATGCTGTTTTTCTTACAAAGGGTGGGGAAACAGGAGGGAGGGAAACAGAGAAGGTACAAGTGGGGAATGGAACAAAGTGCACAGACCACAAACCAAATGGTGACTCTGGTCTTCTACTTCCTACTGGCTTGGAAGGGCCTTTGATGTGTTAGGCAGCCTTCCTTTGGCTACTCAGTTTCATTTCCCTTGTTCTTTATATTCTGTCTGTTCCCTTGTGATTGAGGAGCTTATTTTCTGATGTGGTGTTGGGGCTCCAAAGGGACCCCCAGGACCATCGCAAAGGGAATGTAGGGAAAGAGCTCCATGAACATTCTCACAGACCTAAATATGGGGCACCTAATCCTATAAAGCTAAAAGTACTGTTGGAACAGGGGAGCCTGGGTGGCCCAGTCGGTTAAGCGTCCGACTTCAGCTCAGGTCATGATCTCACAGTTCGTGGTTTTGAGCTCCACCTCAGGCTCTGTACTGACAGCTCAGAGCCTGGAGCCTGCTTCGGATTCTGTGTCTCCCTCTCCCTCTGCTCCTCCCTTGCTCACGCTCTGTCTCTCTCTTTCTCTCTCAAAAATAAACATTAAAAAAAAGTACTGTTGAACAATAAACACAGAGGTGAAGTCTAAGCACAATGTGGAGAAGTCACAACAATGATCGGACAAGGCAGGCTGGAAGAGTCCCTAACCTTGGTAATAATAATAAAGGAAAACCTTGGATTGTGAGTAACTTGTTCTGTGAGAGTTCTGCAAGACGAGTGAACATTTGTGATAATTTTTAAAGTGTTTATTTATTTTTGACAGAGACAGAGACAGAGTGAGAGTTGGGGAGGGGCATAGAGAGAAGGGGACACAGAATCCGAAGCCAGCTCCAGGCTCTGAGCTGTCAGTACAGAGCCCTATGCAGGGCTTGGACTCACGAACCAAGAGATCATGACCTGAGCCAAAGTCAGACGCTTTACCGACTGAACCACCCAGGCACCACATATTTCTGATAAATTTTAACTTGGTAAACAAGTGATGTCTTACAATATGAGTAGTATATGATGCCTAATGTCATGTGATCACAACTGAGCCGATGGCTCTTGAGATTTGCTTTGATATATGAGTGCTTTGGATTACAAGCATGTTTCTGGAATGAATTTTGCTCACAAACCAAGGTTTTACTGTATTAGTAATTACTATTAAAACACTTTTAAGACAGACACACATACATACATACACATATAATGTGTTTAATATAATCCTCACAACAGCACAACTAAATGGGTACTGTAATTAATGCCATATCCCAGGTAAGAAAACCAAGAGCTGTCAGATAAAGCAATTGCCCCAACATCTCTGGGCTACTAAGACACAGAGACAGAATTTGAGCTTAGAGGCCCAAGGCAGGAGTCCATGCCCTTAACCACTAACCTGCTACTCAGAGAATGTATGAAGTGCTCCAATATGAGTGAACGTGCTGACCCGAGATCTGAGAGAGTCCTCTGATCAGTCCTTTCTTTTCAGGGCAGACATTCTGACATGTAGCTCCGGAGAGAGGGAAGGAAGGAGAGAAGGAAGTGGAGTATGAGATGCTGTGTGTTTCCACTTGTCCCTTGACCTACCTCTTATGCCTAGGCATGCACTTCACTTTGGCTGGGATTGACACGGTCTCTTCCAGCAAAAGTCTTGGAGGCTGATAGTGAAGCTTTCAAAAGCTCTTGGAGTGAAAGCTTCAGGATGCCTGTGCTTCTTTGTGTCCATACCATGGATTTGTTGCTTCCTGCCATCCACCATTCTCTCTCATATAACAGGGTTTCATGGGCCACTCACACTCTTGGAGGGCAGTATACCAAGTTTGAGCTTAGAAGGGGGGATTTTTGGTAAGAGACCGTGAAAGAGGAAGTGACTCACAAATGAAATTTTTCAGCTGGAGAGAACATTCTGTCTGATGCATCTGACCACTCATATAGTAAGAAAGGAGTCTCTCATTCCCATGTTCAAGAACAAAAGCTTCCTGGGGTAACTATCCACTGCAACAAAGTTCACCATCGGAAACCTTCTGGGATTGGCTCTTCGACAAAATTGCAGCCATGTGCATCCAAAATCACATCATAGATTTAAGCTGTAATGAAGCACCTTAGTTTCACCAGCACAGCCCAAGAGCTTTTTTAAATATTCAATGACAAGTCAGGTTCTGGAACCCAGCCAGTCTACTTGCAAGGAAACAATAATCAGTGAACACAGCCTTTCCAGAATGGAAAATGGGTGACTGTCCCATATTCACACAGCTGCAATGTGATAGATTGAAGTGAGACAACCACAAGCTGAGTGGACAGAAGAATTCTATAAAGATGAGCCAAGTCATGACTTTAAAACACAGACTGCAGTTGGTGGGGAAAAGTGCAACAGATGGAACTGGGACCATCACTGCTTCTCTTTCTAAGAGCATGGAGACGACCGGGAGACAAAGAGCTTCAAGTGAAACTCTAGACCAAAGGACAAACTTTATATAGAGAGGGTGGATGATACTCATAGTCATGGGTGTAGATCTGTATCTAAAACTAGATAAGGGTATATATAGCAGCTTGAGAGACAAAACTAGATTACCATAAAGAGTATTAATGATTAACACATGGAGTAATACAAGTAAATTGCTCACAATTAAATTAAGATGCTTCCTGACTGCCAACTGTAGACCTTGCTAACTTCAGCTTTGTCATAACAGAAAGAAATGTTAGAGACCAGCTATGACTTTCTTCTTTTCAAGAAAGACTTGTGACATCTTTAAAGACAAGAAGAATGAGGCGCATCTGGCTGGCTCAGTTGAAACAGCATGCAACTCTCCATATAGAGTCATGACTTGGAGCCCCACGTTGGGTGTAGAGATTAGTTAAATAAATAATACTTAAAAATTGTTTAATATTTATTTATATTTGGGAGAGAGAGAGAGAGAGAGAGAGAGTGAGAGTGGGGGAAGGGCAGAGAGAGAGGGAGACACAGAATCCAAAGCAGGCTCCAGGCTCTAAGCTGTCAGCACAGAGCACGACGCGGGGCTCAGACTCACAAACCATGAGATCATGACCTGAGCCAAAGTCAGACGCTTAACTGAGCCACCCAGACGCCCCAATAAATAAAACTTTTAAAAAAATAAAGAGAAGAAGGAAATAAGAATAAAAGAAAGGAACTGAGAATATGTAGCAAGGTTCTTTTAGAATGAATATTTGAAAAAAAAGATAATATTTTTTTTAATTTACTTCCACCTAAAATTTTCTGAAAAGAATGTTATGGGGTTGTTGAGATAACTGGCCAGCTCCTCTACCTCTCCAGTCTGGGGTACCAGAGGTTCCAGAGGTTCTAAACCTGGGGCTTTAGAGGGCCTGTGAACCCTTTGATGTTCTATGTAGAAACCTGCATGTTTATGTGTGTATTTACAGATGTGTGCACATTTTTCCACAAATAGTGGTTGCCTCCCTTTGTATATTATCTGGATAATCTTTTTTTTTTAAGTTTATTTATTTATTTTGAGAGACAGAGACAGAGACAAAGTCCAAGCAGGGGAGGGGCAGAGAGAGAAGGAGACATAGAATCCCAAGCAGACTCCAGGCTCTGAGCTGTCAGCACAGAGCCCAATGCGTGGCTTGAACTCACGAACCAGGAGATCATGACCTGAGCCAAAGTCAGATGCTTAACCAACTGAGCCACCAGGGAACATCCCTCCTTTTTCTTTATTTAAGAGAGAAAAACAGTGAATGGGGGAGAGGCAGAGGGAGAGAGAGAGAGGAGAGAATCTTAAGTAGGTTCCATGTTCAACAAGGAGCTCTACTCAGGGCTTAATCCCAAAACCCTGAGATCATGACCTGAGCCAAAATCAAGAGTAGGATGTTCAACTGACTGAGCCACCTAGGCACCCTTAGCTGGATAATCTTGACATTGGTTGATGTTCTTGCCTTTAACCATATTTCCTGTCAGTGTAAATAGGATATATATTTCTGGCCAAAATAATGCCCATAGAAAAATAGATGTAGACTGAACAATTTCTAGAGCATGAGGCTGATATCTGGATCCTATGGCTCAGTAAGAACAATATGTCCCACTACATGTTTCCATATCATATCTGATTAAGGGAAAAGATGAACCTAAAAATCACCTATTATGTGCCAGACAGTACCATTCATTTATTGATTCGACATATATTTATTGAGTGTCTACAATGTTTACATGCATTAGTTTCTTTCTTAAGCCCTACATGATAAATATTATTTCCCATGTTTTATGGGTGAAGAACTGAAAGTTCAGCAAGATTAATTAATTGCTCAACGCCAAACAGAAAATGTTAGAGTGGAGATTTGAACCCTGGCCTTGTGGGACTCAAAGCATGAGTTGCTACCCTTAATCCCATTTTACAGATGAAAAAAATTGAGGCCTAGAGAGGAAAAATGGTTGACTAGATGTCACAAGTCACAGGGTTGGGGGAGGTACTCAGGCTTCTGTGTCCTGGGTAAGACCATCTGAGAAGCTGGCACCCACAGCCTATATCTGGAGCTCTGCCAAGCACTCTGGCACTGTTCAGGTTGCCTTCTCCAAAGCAACCATGCCCTTATGTTCTCGTTTCCAGCAGAATTGATGCTATTAGATTACAGGCTTCCCTGGGTGACATGACGAATGGCTTCTCCAACTTGCCAGCTGCCTTACTGAATCACCCAAAGCAGACTTTCCTAACAAGGCAAACTCAAAGGTGTCAGCTGTTGGCAATGCTATTGTTTGACCTACCCCAGGTTGTGATGGAGAAGTTTGGCTTTTGGCTAGCCATTCCCAATGTGTAATTGATCAGTCTGTCCCCTTTAGCTGCCCTGTTGAAAACTTAGACACTGATAGCTTTTTTTTTTTATTTTTTTAGGGCTGCTTATAGACCAAGTCACTCCTCCTCACGCCAGATCTGTTAAAGGGCATACACCTTGACCATTAAAGATCCTCTGGATATTATGAGGACCCAAGAGCGCACATGCAGAGGAAATAAGGGAGAATTCTTCAGACCCTTTCCTGAGAATGTGGGAGCTTTATACTGCTTCAGTATATTAGAGCAATTAGCCCCAACGTCCAGAGGATAATGGTGAAAGGCTTGCTATAGCAATCAGATATTCTTAGGATCAGAGTCACATGCCCACACTCGCACCCATGCTTCCACTGTACCCATGGCAACAGTGGGGGCATTGACATTTGTCTCTTACATAAGATAGCAGTCTCAATTTGCCCAGTGCTACTGCTCTGCTTGTGCAGTTCCCTGGAGCCTTCTGCCTCAGTTCTCCAAGCAAGATTCCAGGAAAATATAGAAAAGAACTCCTGTTTTTTCACTCTTTAAATGGAATGAAAATAGTGGGGGTTACTAAGACCTGCAGAGAGTTTGCCCAGGGCACTGTACCTCCAAAAGAATGACCTTAGGCTTCAAGAGAGTTTTAAATCACAAGGAAAATAAGCAAGAACGTAGGAGTTAGACATTTCCTGGGCTGAGGCCATTACTAGCATACTTTGGGATGTTGACTGGTTATAATATTGTTACCATCAAGGTAAGAATACCCTGTTTGCTATACCATATCCTCTTCTTCCTTTTAGAAAAGTTTATTTATTTTTGAGAGAGACAGAGACAGCATAAGTAGGGGAAGGGCATGGAGAGAGGGAGAGGGAGAATCCCAAACAGGCTCTGTGCTGTCAGCACAGAGCCTGATGGGGCCTCAAACCCATGAAGTTGTGAGATCATGACCTGAGCTGAAACCAAGAGTTGGATGCTTAACTGACTGAGCCACCCAGGCACCCCTATATCATATCCCCTTTTTTTTAAGTTTATTTATTTATTTTTGAGAAAGAGAACATGTGAGAGTACATGCAAGTGGGGGAGGGGCAGAGAGAGATGGAGAGAGAGAATCCCAAGCAGGCTCCATGCTATAGGTACAGAGCCCAATGATGGGCTTGAGCTCATAAACCATGAGATCATGACCTGAACCAAAGTCAAGAGTCAGATGCTTAACCAACTAAGCCACCCAGGCGCCCCTATACCATATCATTTTTGACTCTAAAATTTCTCAGAATCACCATGATATTTATGGAACCACTGGGCATACTTCCTTGGAAGCCTGAACAATATAAGTATATCCCCTGCTAAATGACAACCTTGAAAAATCCAGGGTCATCTATTTCGAGAAACCTAGTCTACCAGAAAGTTGCACTCTGGATATGGTCAGAGCTCTTGGTTTTCCAATGGTAACAAACTCCAATCCCTCTATCACAGTCCCCATGGTTATGATCATTGCATTGCCCAGAGTAGCTGGTTGAAAAACCAATATGCACATCATTTGACCAGACTAAAACTAAGTGTTGGAACCACTTTTCAGAAAAATTTCACCCAAGTCTCTCATTTTTGAGAGGTGAATGCTAACCAGTCTTCTTACTTCTACTTCTCCAGAGCTGTGTTTGCTGCAGAGATGGGAGAGAGGGGAAGGAAAAGGGAGATTTAGATATGATATCTTGGATGCTCTGGAGATGTTTTCAGCATCTGTGAGTCTAGACTTAGTGGTAACTGGTATTCCATTTCATCCTGGTGGCTATCTGAAGATTCCAATGGCTGGTAAATAGAATCAAATTTGATTGTCTAGACTCCATTCTTCAAGGCAACACCTACTCATTGTGTGTCATCTAGATACCAGACAACTTGTCCCTTGAACACAGGTCTGCAGATAGATTTTGTTCCCATTTTTTTGTAGTGTCTCTTATCCTACTTGCTCTTTCTCACAAACAGAGCAGAAGAGGTAAACAGGACGAATGCCACTATGCATAAGGAAAATAGGGAAAATCCATCTTAACGTTCTACTCACCTTGTGACTTAGAGAACATTTCTTGGAACTTACCCAGGACTCCTAGAAGAAGAGGTGCTGGGTCTGGTTCACAGAAGCCTTTTTAGCTGAATTGTACAGTAAGTGAAGCAAGTATTTTTGGTCCAAAAAACCAGGATTTTCCAAACCCAGATATATGAGTGTATTTTTGTCTATGGCTCTGGTAACACTCATCAAACATAAGAATAGTGACTTTTTCCCTCAGATAATCTCATATCTAAACACTAAGTGTGTGTAGTAATTCTTAATTATGAATCCAACATTAATGTGTACTTGCCAAAGACTCTGGGGACATTTTGCCAGGAAATATGAACCTTAAAGTTGCAATTCACATGGTTTACTCAGTTGGCAGGCAGAAATTAGAGTTGAAAGCCAGGAGTTCAGGAATTCTGAGTAGAGCAGAGACTACAAGTGTCTTTCAAGTAGGAAAAACCCAGTGGGACAGGAAGGTACCCACCTTACCTCATCTTACTATTTTGCCAAGATAAGCACCTCTTTGAAAATCAAGGGAAAAGGTCAACTGACTTCTGGGTAAGGTTCCTTTAGAAGTTCATCCTTTGGCCACACTCTTTGCTTTCGCAAGCTCATTGTGCAATCCCATAATTCAGGAGAGGTGGCTGTTGGAGAGAAATCATGGGACCTCACTTGAGTGTGTATGTGTGGGAGTTCCACTTGGTGTGTCCAGACCAAGTTCCAGGAAGAAAAGATGCCTTTACTCAATGGAGTCGCATTAACATGTAAGCTTAGACTTCAGGTTCAGAGGAAAAATGAGTCATAAAGCAGTGTGGACTAGATGCCACTTAGCCGTTCCTGCACAGCCACTTTTTGTCTCACTGGTTTGGTGTTTATTTGTTTGTTTGTTTGGTGACTCCTTGGTATAAGGACTGAGAAAGAGACAGATGTCCTTGGAGGGTGTGCTCCGTGTGTATATATGAAGCCCCTCGTCCCCATCCTTACTTCCTCCACTCTCACTTACCTCCATTCTCACCTCTACCCCCAACCCAGAAAATCATTTAGGAGGTAAAACCATGAATCACTTGAAAAGCAATCCTTTAGGGGATCCTTAATGCAGTCTGAGGCTCAGATCAGTTAGATCATTATTCTCAGAACCGTGGCTGACTTAGAACACCTTGCTAGGTCTTCTGACTCCCGGTCTTTCACAGTTGCTCCGGAGCAGATAATACTCATGGCCCGAGGCATATTGGCGCAGAGCACAAAGGAAGTCCAGGGGTTGTTTCTGTTCCCAATCTGGGTCCAGGAACTTTGTTTCCTCTTTGTCCAAACCATCCAGCTTCTGTGCGAGGATATTTCTTCAGTGGCATTCCACCCCCAGTGAACTGTGTATCCACATACCCCTCTCCAGAAAAAAGTACGGTTATCCAAATTGAATGTGGCAAATCAACATGGAGAGGAGGCTCGGAGGCCCAAGAAAGTGAAGGCCTCTCATGGAGGGGTCTCTGGAGCAAGGGTAGGGAGGACTTAAAGGAGGGGGAGGGTGCCATATTTAAGCAGCCAACCTCAACCTAGCTACTAATTTTAACGTATTTGTGAGCACATTGATCTTTTTAGGCCTCCTGCTGGTGAAGCCTCCAGCTTCTTTGCCCTCCTCCCACTTCCATCCCACTAACCACCTGGTCTCTGCTCCAGAGTGGCAGGTCAGGGCAATCATCCCATTAGCCATAGTTTCAGGATGGTTAGGGTCACTGCCCTTTTAGAAAGGCATACCTAAAGAAGGGGGGTTGGAGAAAGAGCTAGAGGAGACTGTAGAAGGAGATTAAGGGTACATGAGGGGGAGGGGCTGCCATATGGCAGAAAGGAGGCATGATTAAAAAGATTAGCTGCCTTTCAGTGAGAAAAGCTGGGCGGAGGGGGGACATGATTAGAAAGCTACAAAATCACAAAGACCCTCAAGGATCGGACAATGAATTCCTAAAGATAACAAAGGAAGGATCCCCTTCAAGTTTATGAGGTGGGATTAACCCAAATCAAGAAAAGTCTGATTTTACATAGTGGGAAGGAAATTTAGGGAATCCATTACCATGAGAAATGGCAATAAAAAACATTTCCCTCCAAAGACAAAAAGACTCACCATTAACAAACCCACAATGGACTATTAAAGGAAAGGGGGGGCATCCAAGAGGCTAATCTCAAGCATCCCTCAACCCATCTGTTGAATCCCCTGTGAAAGATAAGACCCCTGAGCTCAAGAAGGGGCTGGCCCAGCCTTTTCCATTCTTAGGTTCTCATACAATATAGTAAAAGTCTGTTTGCAGTCCCAACAGCTTTGGTTTCCAGATTCTGGAGGAGAATCAAACTACTGAAAAGTAAATCTTCCAGATGGCTTCTAAAGATTTTCCAAATCAAATTTCTATAATCTACCATGCTATAAATAGCTTTGAACTTGGAGCCATAAACATTAATTACACAAACATCCTGGCCTAGGTCATAAAAGTGATTAATGTGAGCCCAAATGAAATCAGGCTCAAAGACCTAAGAATCCGAATAAAAGTGGAAACCTATGACATACTTCACTTTTGCCAAATAAAGTGGAGGGAAGGACTGGGGCAAATACCTGACTCTTGGGAAAACTCCACAGGTGAACATGAGCAAGGCTGATTCCAGAAGATGAGTGGCTTTTCTCAGGAAATTGTCCTGTCTACAGGTCATAGGGAGATGAGTAGCAAATGGAAAGACAAAAAAAGAGGGACTTATTCTCACCCTGTCAGTCTCTCTTGTCTCTCTCTCTCTCTCTTTTTCTGCCATTCTGTCTTTGTCTCTGCCCCTGTCTGTCTCTCTCTTCTCTCTCTCTCTCTCTCTCTCTCTCTCTCTCTCTCGTGCACACACACACACACACACACACACGATGCCTAGCATGTAGGAATGATGAGAGCTGATATTTAGTGAGGAACTAACTACTTCCAGGGAGCTGAATTCTACCCCGTCACAGGTAACTCCAGAAATATGTCTGCCAGTCAACCAGATGGCACTTAAACTTCAGAATGGCCACGCGCAAAAGCAAGATGTTTATGATACCCTTTGAGGGTTGACTGCACTGTAACAGCTTTTAGATGTAACAGAAGCATTTGAATATTTTCCTTAAGGCTACTTTTAGAGTGGCTAGCACATTTTTTAATCACTGGAAGTAGCTGCCAAAGGCGATATTAAAAATGGATGGATAGTTTTGGGTGATCTCAAGGAACTGGCAGGAGGCCTTTCGAAAGTGCAATTTTATTTTGCTCTTCAGATTTATTGCCAAAGGCAAGGCCATTACCTTTGATGGGGGCAAAACCAGTTAGTTTCGGTGACTGAGGCCAAGCAAGCTGTTAGGTGCAATGCCTGGATATTGTGGCTGAGAAAACAGAATTTTTAGTAAGGATTTCAGGAAGCCAAGATGTTTCTGGGTAATGTATAAATCGCAGAAAAAAATTCCTTTCTTTTCAGACCAAATGTTACGTCTACCGTGATGTTATGAGACCAATGGGCCATGAGACCTTTGTTCTCATCAATCTGCTTTGAATTGTCCATTTAAAGACCTAATACTGTATCAGAAACACCCTTTCTGAAGCCTTCAAGGAATGAGTAGGGGAAGGGGCAGCTCCATCCTTGGATCAAAGCTATTAAAGAACCACCTCCTCCCGACCTCAGTACTTTCTCTCTCCAGGAGGGGGTCCTTCTCTTCATGAATGCCCCCTGGGACTTTGTGAAGCCAGCTTTCTTCCCAGAACCTTGCATTACTGGGAGCTCTTTGTGCATCAGAAAACCCATTTATTTCCATTAGTTTTATGTCTGTTTCTGACATCAACTTTATCCTCATCAGTAATATGGATGCTTAAGTTTATTTATTTATTTATTTTAATTTTTTAAATGTTTATTTATTTTTGAGAGAGAGAGAGAGAACACGTGCGAGCAGGGGAGGGGCAGAGAGAGAGGGAGACAAAGGATCCGAAGTGGGCTCTGCCCTGAGGGCAGAGAGCCCCGCCACAGGACTTGACCTCACAAACCGGGAGATCATGACCTGAGCCAAAGTCAGATGCTCAACCCACTGAGCTACCACTGAGCTATCCAGGCGCCCCAATACGGATGCTTAAATTAAAAAAAAACAAAAAACAAAAAACACATGTTCTATAGGTTAGTTGTGCACACACCGAAAAACATACAGGCACGCACACAAAATAGGCATGCACAAAAAAGCATAAGGAAGAAAATTCTAAGTAGCCCTACGCTCACTACTCCACGATCGCCACCATGCCCACACGGTGGTTTTATTTCTTCCAAAATTGCCAGCTCCGCCCTTTTCACACTTCTTTCCCCGTGGGGTGGGGGCAAGTATCCTCATGCCTTCCCAACCTGATCCATAATATTGTAGTAACTTCCGGCCGCCGGTTCTTAAGGCTGAGTTCCATTTGTTTTGTGACTTTACTCTCCTATTTGGTTCAAAGCTCTCATCCTCCTCACTTCCGTTCTGTGCCCTCTTTGTGGTGTTTGTCCTTCTGGTGTTGGAGTCAGAAAAAGGAAAGAGAGAAGACAGGTCACTGTCACAGAGGCCACCTCTTGCTATCTCTCCTCAGCCCTCTTTCGAGAAGGGACTTGAAGCCTTCAAGGGAATTTTGAATTTTGGGGGGGAGTGGCAGTAAGTCTAGGGTTGGATTCATAGTGATGAGCACCTAAAAAGGAAATCATTATTAACTCCAGGAGAAACAGGAGAATTGTGTGTATGTAAGGGGGGAAAGGGTCACAAGGGAGTGAAGTCACTATATTCCATAAAGGAAGTGAGTTGCGAATGCTTAAAATTGGAAAATCAAGAAATAGCGGTATAAGCCATAGGTCAGGAATTTAGAGTCAAATGCCAAAACAAACCCCGACACCAACCAAAAGAAATGAGGGTGGTTGCCTCTAGAGACACAGGGACTGAGAAGGGTGGATGTTGCTGTTTTTTTTTTTTTTTTCAATAAGGACTCCTGGTATTACCTGTTCAACAATGCACATGTATGGCTTTAATAATAATAGTAACGGCTGAGAAGGGTTTTTGTGGGGGGGGGGTAAGTAGGGGGTAAGTGGAGGGTAACTCAGGTAAAGCTCTTAACAAACTTCTGGGAGCACATGTGTCACCATTGAAACACCCAGTTATGACAGGTACTACAAATTTTTTTTCATTTCTTTCAAGTCATTTTTTTTAATTTTTAAGACAGTAGAAATGGGAAAAGTATTAAAATATGAAAAATGTCCTGGTTGCTAAAGGATGCTAAAACAGTTTGCTAAGCCATATTATCGGTGTCATTCGTCAATTATGTATATTATATAATCAGATGATTTTTCTAAGGCTTTTTTTTTTTATTTAAATCCAAGTGAGTTAACATATAGTGTAATACTGATCTCAGGAATAGAATTTAGTGATTCATCACTTACATATAACACCCAGTAGGTACTAACAATTTTTTAACTTTAGCTACAGAAAGCTATAATCGGGAAGGTCAATTGGCTGTATGTTGTGTTCAAAGTCATGAGAGTCTTGGTATTTTGGCCATTTTGGATTATTAAAAGCTCTACTATCACTTTCATTATTTTCCTTCCTCGTAAGTGCATTTTCTCCAGCACTGGGAGCCAAGAAAGGTATCTATGTTTCTTGCCCTTTTAAATTTGGTCCCAGAAGGAAAATGCACTACAGCAAAATAAATGATGCGGCTTGCTTTTGCAGAGCACAGGAGACCTTGATTCTTTAAAGTAGATGTCTCAGACTGGATAGTGTTTTCTCCAGCATTGCAAAGGTGTTAATGCTTCTATCGCTGGGGCTGAAGACACTGGCACTCCCTAGTACCTGAGCCACCAAATCTCTGGACTCTCGGGCTAAGGGAATGGAATCTGAATGAACAGCTTAAGAGTACCCTGTAAGCTTCTCATCTGGAAGTGACCTGGGAAGCTTTTTCCTTGAGACACCTCCTTGGGAAATTTTAAGTCCTGTTTTATTTGTTTGTTTTTTTTAATTTTCCTCCCATTTAACTGCATATCTGAACCATGGTTTGAAGCAGTCTGATTTTTTTTGAATGTTAATTTAAAAAATTTTAATGTTTATTTTAGAGAGAGGGAGGGAGAGAGAGAGAGAGATTGAGAGAGCACGAGCCTGAGCAGGGGAGGGGCAGGTAGGGAGAGAGAGGATCCAAAGCAGGCTCCACACTGACAGCAGAGAGCTCCATGCGGGGCTCAGACTCATGAACCACGAGATCATGACCTGAGCCGAAGTCAGACGCTCAACATACTGAGCCACCGAGGTGCCCCTCGAATGTTAATTTTAAAGACTGATCTATATGATATGTGACCTCTATCTCAATAAATCTGTAACAGAAAAAAAAGACCCTACTTGGCATGTATTTACAGCTTCTACATCTGTCAAACGGGCATCGTAACATCTACCTCACAAAGCTGCTTCACGCGTTAAGTGACATACTGTGTGGAATGCAATTACTATAGTGCCTTGAACATAGTGCTCAAAACAGTTTGATTCTCTTGTTAGAGTATGCACATTAAATGTTTGCCAGCTGACTCTTACATTTTTTTCCTTTTATTATTTTTTCATTTCATTTTATTTTATTTTTTAATTTACATCCAAACTAGTTAGCATATAGTGCAACAAGGATTTCCGGAGTAGATTCCTTAATGCCCCTGACCCATTTAGCCCACCCCCCCTCCCACAACCCCTCCAGTAACCCTCTGTTTGTTCTCCATGTTTAAGTCTCATGTTTTTCCCCCTCCCTGTTTTTATATTATTTTTGCTTCCTTTCCCTTATGTTCATCTGTTCTGTGTCTTAAAGTCCTCATATGAGTGAAATCATATGATATTTGCCTTTCTCTGATGAGGCAGTCTGATTTTTATTAAAGGTCTGGTCACACCATAGTCAAGAAAATCTTTTTTTTAAGTTGTTTTTGTTTGTTTGTTTGTTTGTTTTTTGAGAGAGAGTACATGCAAGCAGGGGAGGAGCAGAGAGAGAAAGGGAGAGAGAGAATCCCAAGAAGGCTCTGCTCTGTCAGTGCAGAGCCCGATGTGGGGCTTAATCTCACAAACCCATGAGATCATGATCTGAGCCAAAATCGAGTCAGACCCTTAACTGACTGAGCCCCTCAGGCGCCCCCAGAGCAAAAGTTTTCTAATACCACACAACCCGGTAGAAAGTTTGTAGAATAAAGAAAGCATATAAGTAGTGTGGTATCTAATCAAAGCCTTGACTCTGGAGCCAGATGGATCTGGGTTTGAGTCTCAATTCTGCCACTGCCTGTCACTTTAAACAAGTTCCTTAACCTCTCTATGCCACAGTTTTCTCAACTGCTCAGTGGGAATAATAACACCATCCACTCTCTAAGATTCTTGTGAGGACAAAATGAGAAACAGCATGTAAATCGCTTCACACAGTGCCTGGTGCATAGTAAGCACTGGAAAAATGCTAAGCAGGGTTGTCCTTATTCACCATGCCTTCCTGGGAAATGAAGCAGTTCCTTTCCATTTGAAAGACAAAAATCGAATTCGGTACCTAATCAAGCCGCAAGTCTCTTTGCTTATCACCCAAACTGGAAAAACACAAAAGCTTAAGGAAGCTCAAAATTATATATAAAAAAAAAAAATACTTTTCATGTCTTCAACCTGGTGAAAGGAAACCTTGCGTTCTTAAATTCACCTAAGGTTTTTCCCTGTACCTCTAGCGCCCACTAGCGGCACACAGCGTTCAATGTTCCCCAAATTTCCAGGTACGTTTTGGAAAACAGCAACCCAGTACCTGAGCTCTCAGTCTGAAGTGGGAGAGAATTCTTTAAACTGCCGTTGTGGTGTTTATTTTTTTTAATTTTTTGTTTATTTATTTTGAGAGAGAGAGAGAGAGAGAGAGAGACCATGAGTGGGGGAGCAAGAGGGGGAGAGAATCCCAAGGTGGTTCCACACCTTCAGCACAAAGCCTGACACCGGGCTCAAACCCACGAGCCTCGAGATCATGACCTGAGCCAAAATCAAGAGTCAGACACTTAACCAATGAGCCACCCAGGTGCCATGTGGAATTGCTTTTTTAAACCATGATTCAGATCAAGATGCTACATATGTTGGGTATGTTTGTCCATAAAACTCTTGTCTGAAGTGTGCTTTAGATTGAGGTTCTCTCCATAGACAGATAAAAATATAGGGTGATCTGCTAAAGAATTGAAAACAAGTAGTTGTAACCAGTAGTAAGCGGTAGTTACACCCTCTGAGAATGCCAGGCCACATCAATAGGAGCCACACCAGGGCTGTGAGACTCAGACTGCAGATTGACCCTGGCAGTTCATGGATGACTTTGATGTGGAAAATGGCATGTGATAGCCTCCCCTTAGGGACTTCTGAGGAAAGTCATTCCGAGTTATATTAATTATTCAGCCAATTCTTTTTATAATTTCTTTCAAAGCAAAGTCACTTAGATTGGCTCTTCCTAACTGAATGTTCAAGAGGTCGTGACAGCAAATTTTCCATGAAAAGACCATCACAGAACCCTCTAATTTGGATCACCATGCCACCTCTGGTCTGAGGAAAAGGGACAGGGCATTTCTGATTCCAGTAATTTCTTGTGCAAAAGTTCTAGTGAACGTGTAAGCAAAAAGAATAACCCCGTGTTGCTTCATGTGTTTCTCTTCCTTCCTTCTAGTACTTTCCTTCTTGGTGTCTTGTACTATATCTTGGTGCCACTCCTTTCCCTACACCTTCCTCAAACCAACTCAGCTTTATTTCACAAGGGTTGGGTTTAAGAGTCAGATTCCAAGTTTCCTGAGACACCAACCCCACACAATCATGTCATTAACATCATCATTAAAAAGTATATTCCAGAGGCTGTGACTAAATAATCAAAGTTTCCATGGTTTCAGAGCTCCTAGGAAGGTAGTCAGTCACCTTTTGCAGCTCGGCTCTGAAGGACGCTCCCAAACGTGCCCGATTTTGCTTTGTCTTTGTCTGTTAGACAGTGCAACCTATTTCATGCTTGCTACTGTTGCCACTTTGCCTAAGACCTCATACATTTCTGCATGTTTGGCAAGAGAATACAATAACCTATTGTACCCAGCAAATAGTGTCCTATAACCATCATGTGCAGAGCACAGAACCCACTGGAAAATTTTAATGGAACACAGAGGAAGCATTTTAGCAGTAAGGATCATCAGAGAAAACTTCCAGCTAATAAGTGGAGTAACTTCTGTTACAGCAGTTGGGAGGAACTGCTTTTGCCTTTTAAAATATGAACCTCCCAGCCTGGGTGGCTCAGTTGGTTGAACATCTGACTTCAGCTCAGGTCATGATCTTGCAGTTTGTGGGTTTGAGCCTGCATTGGGCTCTCTGCTGTCAGTGCAGAGCCCTCTTCAGATCCTCTGTTCCCCTCCGCTCTCTCTCTGCCCCTCCCCCACTCACAGTCTCTCAAAAATAATTTTTTTAAAGTCTATTCATTTTTTGAGAGAAAGCGAAGGAGGGGGCAGGGGCAGAGAGAGAGAGGGAGACACAGAATCCAAAGCAGGCTCCAGGCTCCGAGCTGTCAGCACAGAGCCTGACGTGGGGCTCGAACTCAGAAGACATGTGATGTGAGCTGAAGTCAGACACCCAACTGACTGAGCCACCCAGGTGCCCCTCTTTCAAAAATAAATTTTTAAAAACATTAAAAATAAAATAAAATAAAATAAAATATGAGCTTCCCAAAGCCCAAACCGAAAGATGCTGCTAGTCTGCTAGCCATGGATCATAATGATGACAAATACAAGTAAAAGGGAAAAACCAACAAAGAAACAGATCCTAGGTCTCCCAAATGTGACAAAAACAAAAAACAAAAAAATGAAAACAAAAAAAAAAAAACACCTCGGGTATGCAAAGGGACCCAACTTGCCTGTTTTAAAATCTAAGCTTACTTATAAAAATAGAACCTCTTAAGCAACAACTATATTTACTATGCCTTCTGAGTCCTTGGTATCTTCTCCCACAAGTGAACATGGACAAATGAACTTGATTGGCCCTTGGTTCGTTTAAAGAAAAGAAGCAGTTACTGAATGGATCATGGAGTTACGGGACTAGGTTCAGCCCATTCAGGCAGAAGGGTCACACACTTGTAGGAAAGTGCTGGGGTCAGATCACTTGTCTGTGACTTCTGCAGCATACTAACTTCTGTTTGCAGCAATAGCAAGATCCTAAGGGGGCTTTCAAACCTTCAAAGCAAGAATCAGCCATGCTTAGCAGATTTTTAAATTTGGTAATTGTCACATGGGACCCAAGTAGTTCCCAGCTTACAAACAGAGCCGGTTCCAAAAATGTTAGTTAAGTCGTTATTTGGAACTCAAATCCCATTTTCCCAAGAATCAAAGATATAAATGATGGCATTGGTTCCAAGTCCAGCCCACAAAAAGTTATTGTACCTTTATTTTTTTAAGTTAATTTATTATTTTGAGAGAGAGAGAGAGAGAGAAGGGGAGGGACAGAGAGAGAGGGAGAGAGAGAGAATCCCAAATGGGCTCTGCGCTGTCAGCGTAGAGACCGATTTGGGGCTCAAACACACGAACCGCAGGATCATGACTTGAGCCAAAACCAACAGTCAGACGCTTCATCGACTGAACCACCCAGGCACCCCTATTGTACCTTTAACGTTGGTGAAATGCAGAATCTTGGCTACATAAATAGCAGAAAAAGTGGTTTGGGTAGCTAAACCACTAATTAAGTGAGGCAGAAAGAAAACGAATAATCATTTTTCTTTTTTTTCCCCCTTCACATGGTAATGCTTGCAGAACAGCAAGCCTAATTATAGGAGGATGAGGAAATTGGTAGAGATTTTTGTGGCAATTTCAGTGGGGAGTTTTCTGGGCTTCTTGAGGGGCTGTGGCATTTGCTCTCCTTGGTGCCTTCTTAGGTTTTACTGTTACCCTTCCTTTAGTATTTCAGAGTTAGGTTCTTGGTATTCAAAAGTTGACCCTATTTCTTATTAGATCAGCTAAATGAGATGACATAAAGTAAAAGCCTTCCTGTACAGCACTGAGCCCTGAGCCAGGGCAGGAAAAAACCAATCAGTGAACATTAGGTGATTCTGATCTATGGCGACAGTCTGGATTTGGGCAGTATTTCCCAACAGATGGTTCACAAACTCAGGGTTTTACATCACTAATGGAAGCAATGGCGCCTTTTCTCAATTTCTGTTTACAAAGTCAGTCTTTAAAAGCATTCATTTTAGATGAGAACTGTTTGATAGCCTTTAGGACAAAGCCAGTGAACCCACGTGATAGCTAGTGGTTTGGACGATAATGTTCAAGCTTGCATTGCCCAGATAGTTTGTCACTTAGCTACTCACCAAAGTCTCGCCTGGTGGTTTGCTCATCATATGGTTTTAAGGTGTTTTTATTTATAGTCATGCATTGCTCCACTTCGGCCTACTGTGGATTGTTGGCTAACCGACAAGAAGTATTAGAAAGGCTGCTGTTGAAATGAAAGTGAGAAAGGATGATAGAAATTCTGTAGATTTGTCTTTTGTGGGCTGAATTGTGTTGCCCCTGAATTCATACGATGAAGTCCTAACACCCAATAACTGCAGAATGTGACTGTACTTGAAGGTAGGGTCTTCTCAAGAGGTAATTATGTAAAAATGGGGCCATTAGGGTGGGCCCTAACCCAGTATGACTGATGTCCTTATAAAAGGAAAAGATTAGGACACAGAGGGATGACCATGTGAAGACATAGGTAGAAGACGGCTGTCTACATACCAAGGAGGCAAGATTCAGAGGAAATCAACCCTGTGGACACCTTGATGTTAGACTTGTAACGTGTGGAACTGTGAGAGAAAAATTTCTGTTGTTTAAGGCCCCCAGTCCATGCCATTTGTTATGGTGGCTCTAGCTGACTAATATATTGTCTGAAGCTGCTTTTTACTAGATTAAGTGACAAAATCTGGTCTAAATACCTCACACAGCACATGAAGCTATCTCTCATACTTCAAATTCAATGGAAAAACTGAAAGTATAGTGACAATTACGTACAACCTGGCTCTACGTTTTTGTGGGAGTGGGGAGAATAAACACATTTGTTTCGTTATTTTTGTACAAGGTGTGGAGAAACAGCAGCATTATTTTCTAATGTCATCACTTAGAAACAAAATACTAAAAATTATGTAAATAAGTGAATTTGTTTTTACAGTCTGAAATGCAAGAATTTCAAACATGATGGCATGAAAGCTGTTTCTGTCTATTTTTCGATGCCATCACACATAAATTGCTTTTGACATTTTAATATACATCCGGTCTCCAAAGAAAACATACTGTAATGTCATGTTTAAATGAATTTGTCAATAAGTCATGTTTTGTTTTGCATACTTTGAACAGCACGCATCACTCAAATAAGATAAATCCGTTTCCTCCCATATTTTGGATGATATTAAAGATTGCATTAGAATGTACAGTCAAACCTTGGATTGTGAGGAAATTGTTCAGCAAGTGTTCCCCAAGATGAGCAAACATTTCTAATCAATTTTAACTTGATAAACGAGCGATGTCTTGCAATATGAGCTCATGGTGCCAAATATCACATGATCACAATTGAGCCAATGGTTCTTGAAATCACTTTGATTTACAAGTGCTTTAGATTACAAACATGTTTCTGGAATGAATTATGCTTGTAAACCAAGGTTTCACCGTACTTTAAGATAGGATCTTTGTTGTAGGAGGCCTCTGAGATGGCCCCCAGTGGTCCTTGCCTCCTGCTGTTCAGGTCCTTGTGTAATCCCATCCCCTTGAATGTGACCTGCTTCTAACTAATAGAATATGGCAAAAGCGATGGGATTTCACTTCCAAGATTAGATTACAAAGAGTACGACTTCTTCCCTGACTACTCTCACTGCAGTCTCTGTCTTCCTCGCTCACTCTGAAGGAAGCCAGCTGTGGTGTTGTGAGCTGTGAGGTCCACGTGGCAAGGAACTGATGTCTCCAACAACCAGAAAGAAACTGGATCCTTCTTACAATCACATGAGTGGGTTTGGAAGGAGATCTTTCCCCTGTTGAGCCTTCAAATGAGACCAGAGGCCATGCCCAATGCTTTCAGTGCAGTCTTGTGAGAGACCTTGAGCCAGAGGCAACCAACCAAGCCATGTTCAGATTTCTAGCCCACAGACACTATGGCCTACGAAATGTTGTTTTCACTGCTAATTTGGGGGTAATTTGCTTTGAAGCAATAGATCTACTAGTACAGTGTTCAATAATATAATAATCTAAAATGAAATAATTTGGAGGTGCCTGTGTGTCTCAGCTGGTTGAGCGTCCGACTCTTGGATTCTGCTCAAGTCATGATCTCATGGTTTGTGAGTTTTAGCCCTGCATCGGGCTCTGTGCTGACAGCGCAAAGCCTGCTTGGAATTCTCTCTTCCTCTTTCTCTGTACCTACCCTGCTCACACGCTCTATCTCTCTCTCTCAAAAATAAACTTAAAAAATGAAATAATTTTTGTTTAGAATTCCTTTTTATTATATATCATTGCAAGAATGAGACAATATTTCAACAATTTCTGAAAAAAAATTTCAGAAATTATTTATTAATATGGAAGGGATACAGAAACTTATAACAGATTAGGCAATGCCTTCCTTCTCTGAAGAATCTTTGGATTGTACTAGCAGAGAATGATTACAACAGGACTGACTGAACATTTCCCCTAGGTTAGAGTTACCAGGGGTGCTGTTTAAAAATTTAGATTTGTAGGCTTACCAGGAATTACTGGATCAGAACATCTGGATCACTGGATCAGATCTAGTGGACTGGGTCTAGAAATCTTCATGTTGACAAGTCTCATCCCACCAAGCAAATCCAATGCTCAGCAAAATGTGAAGATTATTGTTCAGATATGCTGGGCTTTTCAAGCTTGGCTGTACATTGGACTCATCTTAAGGGTTTATTCAATCCTCTGTTTTACTCCAGATACTTTTTGTTTTGTTTTATTTTTGTTTTTGTTTTTTATTTTTACGTAATCTCTACACCCAAAATGGGGCTTAAACTCACAGACCTGAGATCAAGAGTCATATGCTCTACCAACAGAGCCAGCCAGGTGCCCCTACTCCAGACACTGTTTTTTAAAGTTTATTTATGTTTGAGAGCGAGCGAGAGAGAGAGAGAGAGAGAGCACAAACAAGGGAGGGGGCAGAGAGAGAGAGGGAGACACAGAATCCAAAGTAGGCTCCAGGCTCTGAGCTGTCAGCACAGAGCCCACGAGGGGCTGGAACCCATGAACTGCAAGATCATGACCTGAACCAAAGTCGGACATACGCTTATCCGACTGAACCACCCAGGTGCCCCTGCAGCCACTTTGAATCAGTCCCTGAGGACGGGCCAAAGAATCTGTATTGTTAAGTCTCCCTAGTCTGTTCTGAAGTAATTTCCAAGGCACCAGCGTGCCTTGGCCAGTGAATGTCACTGAATCATCCTTGGCTTGTGCCACTCACCTGTCCTGTCTGAATACAGTCTCTTGCACCTGTCCTGTCTGAATACAGTCTCTTGGAAAACCGTTCTTAAACTAAGTATCTCAGATTTTATCAATCCTAGAGGGACTCGCCCACCCCTCAGGTCACATGGACTAGGAGAGAGAACAAGAGCTTGGCTTTGGAGGAAAGTGACACAATTTAATGGTGGCAGGGTGGGAGGAAAGCACATAAATGAATATTCTACTTATGTCAGCACAGTTCTAGAGGCACCCACAACTCAGGTCTCATGCAGCATGGGAGAAAACAAGGACCCTGTCATAAACAGTATCTGGAAATCAATGTTCTCAAGGGTGGCCTGACTAGGCCTAAATGCCAGGCACTATGGCCTGTTGGGTAGTTGGCCCCCAGACTTCCCTTTCTTTTTTTTTTTTTTATTTTTTTAATGTTTATTTATTTTTGACAGAAAGAGAGACAGAGCATGAGCAGAGGAGGGGCAGAGAGAGAGGGAGACACAGAATCGAAAGCAGGCTCCAGGCTCTGAGCTGCCAGCACAGAGCCCAATGCGGGGTTTGAACTCACAGACAGCGAGATCATGACCTGAGCCGAAGTCAGACGCTCAACCGACTGAGCCACCCAGGTGCCCCTCCTTTCTTTACATATCCCAGTGAGCAGGCTGATCTGTGAGGGCAGCAATGACAGGTCCCATTTCTGGAGTCTTGCTACATAAAGTCAAGCCCTATGTCAAAGACTCAACGTGCATCAACTCAGGTAATACCTACAACAATCCAGTGAGCTAAGTACATCTATAGTCTCCATTTTTTTAAAGTTTATTTATTTTGGGAGAGAGAGGGAATGCACCCAAGCAGGAGAGGGTCAGAGAGAGATGGAGAGAGAGAATCTCAAGCAGGCTCCGCACTGTCAGTGCAGAGCCCAACGTGGGGCTCAAACTCGTGAACCCTGAAATCATGACCTGAGGCAAAATCAAGAGTCAAATGCTTACCCGACTGGGGCCACCCGAGCGCCCCTATAGTCTCCATTTTATACATGAGGAAGCTAAGGCTCAGAGAGGTTGAGTGGCTTGCCCCAGGTCACAAAGCTAGAAAGTGGCAGAGGTTGGACTCAAACCCAAGTCTGTCAACCTCAGAGGCTGGGACCTTTAGCAATAAATAGATTGTTTGTATTTATAAAATGGTACCATTTGTCCCTTTGGCTAAGATGTTCAGCACTGAGGCTAAAAACAGCCAGAACTAGGGAAGGAGATGTTTCTTGTATATAGCTCCAGAGCTTCCCTGAACTTGGAGTTCCTCCCCTGGCTCCGGCCTGGCCCTTGGGATGTTCTCTGTTGATCAGGGCCGCAAAACTGTGGCTGGACACGCTGACTGACAGCGCTTTGCTTTGCTAGCTGGCCTTCTATGGCCCCTTGGAAAACTTTTTTCTGCAAACCAGGAGATTCAAGAGCCTGTAGGAGATTCCAGGAATTCTGAAACTCTGTCACACTTGAGTAGCAACAGTGTCTATGGCAGCTCATTTCCTAGCTTCTAGAAGTGAGGGGGCATTGAATATGGCTTCAGCAGGGACTGCAAGGAGAGGTCCCTTTGGCTTTGGGGACTCAACAGGTCAGATTTGCCCTGACCTGGGGTTATGTGAGACAGCACTTACCCGTAACCACCTTCTTCCTGGATTCAGAAGAAAAAGCACAATTAGGTTCCATGGGTCTTGGAGACTGGCTGACTAAACATAAAAGCCCATGCAAGGCAAAGGGTTCCTGGGACTTGGAGTTACCTGGGGTGTGTCCTACCTCTCTGAGGAAGTTCTCAGGGATTGGCTTTGGGACCTCAGAGACCTAACAAAGAAATCGTTGGGAGACCAAGGCCATCCTGAAGAAAGCATTCCGAAAAATAGGATTAGGTCAAGGGTCATTAGGTCAGGGTCAAACAAAGAAGCCAAAGTTAAGTTGATGTTTCCTGGGGGCTCCTTGCAAAGTTTTTTTTTAATTTTTTTAACATTTATTTTTGAGACAGAGAGAGACAGAGCATGAATGCGGGGAGGGTCAGAGAGAGAGGGAGACACAGAATTGGAAGCAAGCTCCAGGCTCCGAGCTGTCAGCACAGAGCCCGATGTGGGGCTCGAACTCATGAACCACGAGATCATGACCTGAGCCGAAGTCGGACACTTAACCGACTGAGCCACCCAGGTGCCCCTCCTTGCAAAGTTTTAAAAACCTCAGGGAGGATATACTGAACTGTTCAATGGTTACTTTCAGCAACAGGGAAATCTAACTTTTACTTTATTATTATTATTATTATTATTTAATGTTTATTTTATTTATATTCTGAGATAGAGAGAGAAAGAGAAACACAGCACATGAGTGAGCAGGGGTGCGGCAGAGAGAGAGGGTGAGAGAGAGACAATCCCAAGCAGGCACTGTTGGCACTGTTAGCACAGAGTCTGATGTGGGGCTCGAACTCACAAACCATGAGATCATAAGCTGAGCTGAAATCAAGAGTCAGATGCTTAACCGACTGAGCCTCCCAGGTGCCCCAGTGAAGTCTAACTTTTAGCACTTTGGGGCCTTGGAGCCAAATCTTCATAGCAACTCCTAGGTTCCCTCACATTCTTCACATTGGATGCCCAGCCATTCACTAACTAAAGTGAGAGGGGCCTCAGGACAGCATTTCTGAGGAAACAGCCTAGGAAGAAGTGGTTTTGGGAACCTGGGTGGTATGGAGAGCATTGAGGGGTAAGCAGCTTCTGTTCCTGTGGTAGTATTTCCAGAATTTCTGGGCTCTCCTCAGATTGCATCTGAGCAGGGGGCCCCAAGTAGATGTACTACTCCTAAGGAGAAGAAAGGAAGTGGTAAGGAAGAGGCCTTAGGGTAGCTGAGTCCTGTGATAAACCCTACGTAATTCTGTCCTAGTGTTCACTCAGTCCAGGAGTTGTTTGAGAGCAAAACACAACAGACATTAAAGTGACCAAGGATGTGTGTGTGTGTGTGTGGGGGGCACATTCTTAGTTTCTATGTCCCCACCTCAAGTGATGGTGACTATGACAAACCTCAGTTAAAGCAGAACCTTCGATTGGGGGTAAGAGCCATTTCCTACCATTTTGGAAAAATGTTACCTGCATTAAGAGTGTGATTACTCAAGGAGAAAGCAGGCAAAAACCTCTTTGACCTTGGCCGCAGCAACTTCTTACTCAACATGTCTCCGGAGGCAAGGGAAACAAAAACAAAAATGAACTATTGGGACCTCACCAAAACAAAAGCTTCTGCACAGTGAAGGAAACAATCAGCAAAACTAAAAGGCAACCAATGGGATGGAAGAAGATATTTGCAAACGACATATCAAATAAAGGGTTAGTATCCAAAATCTATAAAGAACTTACCAAACTCAACACCCAAAAAACAAATAATCCAGTGAAGAAATGGGCAAAAGACATGAATAGACACTTCTCCAAAGAAGACATCCAGATGGCCAACCAACACATGAGAAAATGCTCAACATCACTCATCATCAGGGAAATACAAATCAAAACCACAATGAGATAGGCTCAGGATGGCTAACATTAACAACTCAGGCAACAACAGATGTTGGTGAGGATGTGGAGAAAGAGGATCTCTTTTGCACTGCTGGTGGGAGTGCAGCCACTCTAGAAAACAATATGGAGGTTCCTCAAAAAACTAAAAATAGAACTACCCTAAGACCCAGCAATTGTACTACTAGGTATTTATTCAAGGGATACAAGCATGCTGTTTCGAAGGGACACATGCACCCCAGTGTTTATAGCAGCACTATCAACAATAGCCAAAGTATGGAAAGAGCCCAAATGTCCATCGATGGATGAATGGATAAAGAAGATGTGGTATATATATATATATATATATATATATATATATATTTATATATAGTGTGTATGTATGTACGTATATATATATACATATATGTATATATACATATGTATATATATATATACATATATATATATATACGTACATACACAGTGGGGTATTATTCGGCAATCAAAAAGAGTGAAATCTTGCCATTCGCTACTATGTGGATGGAACTAGAGAGTATTATGCTAAGCAAAATTAGAGAAAGACAAATATTATATGACTTCACTCATATATAGAATTTAAGATACAACACAGATGAACATAACGGGAGGGAAGCAAAAATAATATAAAAACAGGGAGGGGGACAAAACATAAGAGACCCTTAAATACAGAGAAAAAACAGAGGGTTACAGCAGGGGTTGTGGGAGGGGGGGTGGGCTAAATGGGTAAAGGGCACTAAGGAATCTACTCCTGAAATCATTGTTGCACTATATGCTAACTAACTTGGATGTAAATTTAAAAAATAAATTAAAGAAAAATTAAAAAAGAGTGTGATTAAACACTCATGCCTAACTTGTTGTTGTAGGTTTATGGGATTATGGGATTTGGTTACGGAGCCTGCCTGGTCTAATTAAAGTTTTAGGACTCCTAGGAGACCGGCTGTGGTTCACGCCGACTGGATCTTTAGAAATGCCTCGTGAATGCACTCCCGGCTCCTTAGCACTGAAGGCACTGAACGCTCCAGCAGTCATTGTATAGTTGTGGTGTTTGTCCATTTCGTCCCAAATGCCCGGTTGTCGATTTACTGGATTTCATTAGAAGACAGTCCTCCCACCAAGAATTCAAAAGCTGAAGTGGCTGTCCTTTCCTTGGCTCGCAGCCCCCGTGTGGACTTGAGCTCTGCACACGGAGCACCTGTCTTTCCCCTGCAAAGTGGCCCCTGCTCCTGAGGGGAAGGGACGAGGTTCCTGGGAGGAGCTGAAAAAAAGGCAACTTCTCACCCCTGGGCTGGTGTCCCCCCCCACCACCTTATGTCCTGGGGTTCACCTGGCTCTGTCCCTAGTCCTCTCCCTGGAGGGGTAAATGGAAGAAGAGACCCCCATCTGGTCCTGTGGGGTCAACTAATACCCCCCGGATCCGGGTGGCGTCTCTGCCTCCAGCTCCCACCCTGTTTCCCGCTGGACACATCCATTGGCAAGTCCTATCGGCATCCGTGTCCACGCTGAACTTGTCACCTACATCCACTCATCATTCTGCCAACTACTAAAAATAATCTGTGTTCCCCGTCTTGGTTAACAATATCACCAAACAGACCCAAGCTGGAACCTCAGGGTCATCATCATTTTCCGTCTCCTTGGCCTTCCACGACACCCAGCCCTGTGGTTTCTACCTACTGACGCGGCCCTGGAGTGGCCCCTCTTCTCTGCTCTCACGAGCACAGTCCTGGTCCAGAGCACTTGGCACTTTTTGCAGGACCCTTGAGATGGCCCCTCAATGGGTCTACCTGACTTTGGCTTCTCTCCCTTCCATACCCTGGTGCCCAGGAAGAGTTGTCTTCCCGGTCTGTCATCCCTGTGCCTCAATACAAACCTTCCATGGCTCCCTGTTGCTCACAGAACAAAGCACAAACCTCTCAGCTTGGCCAGCAATGCCTGGGATAAGCCGATCCCAACCACCGTTTCCATTCCCCTTCCACTGCTGCCAACTACGCACCCACAGCAATTACCCCACCCTCCAGAGCATGAACTTTCACATGAATCCTGTTGTTCCCTCTGCCTGGAATGTTTTTCCTCCCCCTCCACTGCTCCTCCTGGAAAAACTTCCATCCCTCTGGATCCAGCTCCAAAGTCCTTCATCTGTGATGCCTCCTTATTCCACAGTTACTAGATCATTCACCATCAGTGCCCCCATGATGATGCTACATTCCTTGACCACAGCACTCATTGGACCATGGGTATTTATGTGTATCTCTGTCCCTCTCACTATATGGGGAGGTCCCCAAAGGCTGCCTGGGACCAGATTAGGTTCTCCTTTGTATTCTCAGTGCCTGCCATTCAAGTTGGTGAGCCATCTACACCAGGAGTAGTTATGGTATAGTTTCATACAGAATTTCAGTGGACCCTCTTTTGGAGAGCAGTATATAGTGAGGTGGTCAATTCAGTGGACCCTCTTTTGGAGAGCAGTATATAGTGAGGTGGTCAAAGCGTGGGCTCAGACACGGAAGACACCTGGATTCGAACCCTGGCTCTGTAGCCTGTGGACCATGTAACATTAGGTACATCACTTGTCCTCTCCACACTTCACTTTGCTCACCTGTGGAATGGGGTGATAACAGTTCCTATTTCATATGGTTGTTGTGAGAATCCCATGAGTCAATTCTTGGCAGTCGGTGCTTTATAAACGTTAGTGATCATTATTATTCCCTCCTACCCCCAATCTCTCCCACTTGTAGGAGTCATATCTTGGGGCTCCCGGGTGGCATCGTCGGTTAAGTGTCTAACTTTGGGTCAGGTCATGATTTCATAGTTCATGAGTTTGAGCCCCACATTGGGCTCTCTGCTGTCAGCACAGAGCCTGCTTCAGATGCTCTGTCCCTCTCTGTCTGCCCCTCCCCTACTTGTGCTATCTTCCGCAAAATAAAGAAATCAACTTAAAAAAAAAAAAAAGAGCCAAATCTTTACCCTATTGTGCTAAGACATAGGGAATTCTGCAGGAAGCCAGGCCTGGGGAGGCTGGGGACTCACAGTAAAACTTGGGACACTGATGTGTCATATACCAAGAGAGGCATTCATTAAGCTAAAGGATCCCACACCTTTATAAATACCAAATATTAAGAGGCCTACCAGAATAGCTGCAGGACATGATGGCAATAAGAAATAAAATCATGTGAGTGAGTCAGCTTGCTTACCCAGTTTCTCTTGCCTCCTCCCCTTACCATCCCCCACCCCAGACTTTGGCCAGGCCCCATCTCAAGCGAGCCCAGCCCAAAGGCAGCAGGTGGTAACGGTCACCTTTAACCAGAGTGAGCACAGGGCCAAGAAACCAGAGCAGCTCTCTCCAGCAAAGGCAATTCCCACATGCAAGCCTGGGAAGATGTTAAGATCTGCTTGCCACAGATTCCGCACGTTTACATTTTAAGGGTGGATCTTCCAAACTGACGACATCTGAATCAACCTGAGTGGGAGACTGAGTCATGGGTTTATGTTGTAACAAACAATCTCATGGGCAGATTTTGTCCTTTCATTGCCCAATCTCTACCCCTGAGTTAATAACAACCCACCTTTCAGTCCCTGTGGTGACTTCCAGTCAACGTTAGGGTTCATTCCAATGGGATTGCACTGCCAAAAAGGATGCTGTCTTTCGGTAAGGGGAAAAAAACCAGCTGTTTCCAGGCGCTGGCCTGGCTAGGACTTAAAGTGGTGCTGTTGTCCTGTAGAAGGAACTTACACCCAGATGACATGTAAAAAGTGTCAGTACTTGTTTGTTTGTTTGTTTGGTTTTCATTTTATTTATTTATTTTTATTTATTATTTTTATTTATTTTTTTTAAGTAGGCCCCATGCGCAATGTGGGACTTGAACTCAGGACCCTGAGATCAATAGTTGGATACTGTACCGACTGAGCCACTCAGGCTCATTTTATTTATTTATTTATTTAAGAGGGAGCACACAGCAGGGGAGGGGCAGACAGAGAGCGGGACAGAGGATCCAAAGCGGGCTCTGTGCTAACAGCAGACAGCCTGACACGGGGCTCAAATTCCCAAACCATGAGATCATGACTTGAGCTGAAGTTGGATGCTTAACTGACTGAACCACCCAGGCACCCCTCTTTTTTTAATGAAGATTTTTAATTCCAGTATAGTTAACAGACAGTGCTATAGTAGTTTCAGGTATACAATATAGTGATTCAACAATTCTGTGCATTACTCAGTGCTCGTCATGATAAGGGTACTGAAAGTGTCAGTACTTTTTAAGTAAGCTCCATGCCCAAGGTGGGGCTCGAACTTGCAACCCTGAGATTGAGCCGGCCAGGTGCCCCAAAAGTATCGGTACTTTAGACTCATGGTCTCCGAATAAAATGTCATGCAAAGACCATATTTTACTCACCTAACAGCTGTCTTCATGTACTGGTCCTAAGGCTAATCTGATGGCTGAAAGCAAATACAGGTAGAATATGTGGTAACTCTCAGGCTAACTAACTTTATTCCCCTGGTCCCTCATGCATTTATGACGTTCTACGTCTTCTTCCTCTAAAACAAATAAACTCTTATCTTTTTTAATTTAACATTTGATAATTGAAAATTTTCAAGGGGCACCTGGGAGGCTCAGTCAGTTAACCGTCTGACTCTTGATCTCGGCTCAGGTCATGACCTCATAGCTTGTGTGAGTTTGAGCCCCACATCGGGCTCTGGGCTGACAGAGGGGACCCTGCCTGGGATTCTCTCTCCCTCTCTCTCTCTCTTTCTACCCCTCCCCTGCTCACTCTCTCTGTCTCTCCCTCTCAAAATAAATAAATAAACTTTAAAAGAATCTTAAAAAAAAGAAAATTTCAAATACACAAAAGTTAGACAAGTATTATGAACTCCTATGTACTCACTGCCCAGTGTTAACAATCATCAAGATTTTTCTATTCTTGGGGTGCCTGGGTGGCTCAGCCTGTTGGGCATCCGACTTCGGCTCAGGTCATGATCTCGAGGTTCGTGAGTTTGAGCCCCGCGTGGGCTCCGTGCTGACAGCTCAGAGCCTGGAGCCTGCTTCGGATTCTGTGTCTCCCTCTCTCTGTATCCCTACCCCTGTTCATGCTCTCTATCTCTCTATCTCTCTCTCAAATATAAACAAACATTTTAAAAACTTTAAAGAGGGGCGCCTGGGTGGCGCAGTCGGTTAAGCGTCCGACTTCAGCCAGGTCACGATCTCGCGGTCCGTGAGTTCGAGCCCCGCGTCAGGCTCTGGGCTGATGGCTCGGAGCCTGGAGCCTGTTTCCGATTCTGTGTCTCCCTCTCTCTGCCCCTCCCCCGTTCATGCTCTGTCTCTCTCTGTCCCAAAAATAAATAAAAAAAAACGTTGAAAAAAAAAAATTTAAAAACTTTAAAGAAAGTTTTGCCATTCTTTTTTCATTTGGCCAACTCTCTCCCCCAATAAAAAGGAAAACTTTTTTGGAGGGCAGGAGTCTTTTTAAAGCAAAACTCAGACATTATGTCATTTCACTCATAAAAAAGATCAGTATGTATCTCTAACAGATTTTTTTAAAACCATAATTATGCTTCCAGTTATAAGATAAATTATTCCCATGTAATGCACAGCATGGTGACTATAGTTAACAATACTCTGTCATATATTTGAAAGTTGCTAAGAGAATAGACCTTAAAAATTCTCAGCACGAGGAAAAAAAAAACTTGTATGTGAGGTAATAGCTGTTAATTTGACTTACTGTGGTAGTCATTTGTAATACGTACACAGATCAAATCATTATATTGTGCACCTAAAGCTAGTACAATATTGTGTGTGAGTTATATCCTGATAACACTGGAATAAGAAACACAATCACGATATCACCCTTAATGAAATTAACAGTAATATTCTAATGTCAATTAATTCTTAGTCCAATTTCATTTTTTCCTGATTGACAAGCTCTGTGCCACAAGAGACTTCTGGAATGAGGAATTGGAGGCTCTGAGATGTGGTATGCCTTGCCCGAGGTCATAGAGGCAGTCAATGAAAGAGCTGTGACCAGAACCCAGGTCCCTTGACCCGCACTGCTCAGTGCTCTTTGACTTTCTTCACGGCTTCTTTGTTTTTCACTTTCCACTTACTACCTCTGCTTGTCTTTCCTGACTTTCTCCCCTTTCCATCTGACAGAACAGCCACCAGTTTCTATTTTAGGATGAAAAAATCAATAGGAAACAGGATCATGAAGTTAGAAATCACGACTGCTCTGTATGTTCTCAGCTGAAGGTTTGGCCACCAATCAATGCCTGAACTGATTACTAACTGGCTTAGATGCCTTCGGGCAACTTCCCTTTCACTTATTAAAGCCAAAGACATTCCAGTGTCTCTGTCCGTACGTGTTTGCTCTTCTTTGGAGCCTACACTGTTCCAGCATTTGGACACTCTGGAACTCTGCTAACACTTGCCCAAGATTCCAGCACTTCTTGAATCAGTGGTGCATTCTTCCGTGTGCAAACAAGAGGAATATTGTAGGGAGCCGACCAAATCCACTACAGAAGTGGGAAGATTAGGAAGGATAACAATGAACACCTCATAGCAACTGCCTATTAGAGATGGCTGGAGGGTGGGCAGGTGGTCTTCAAAGGTCAAGGGAATGGTCCAGGAAAAGCGGGGCTGAACACGTCCAGTAGGAGTCCTATGGAAAAATCAGTATGGAGTGCCAGATGTGTCCGGCAAGGGAATTTGAATATTCACACAATCTCCAAAGAAGCAAATAAGCAAATTACCAAACCACTAAGGCAACCCATGATAAATAGAAATGTAAAATAAAGTCCTATTAAAAGTCGAGTTTCTATATACCTTTTCTTTGGACAAATATCTCCATGAAATATTCTACTTTTTGCCTCGTTCTGGTATTTAACCTAAAAGAAATGCATCTGCTATGTAGGCCAAAAACCAAATTTGGGCCAATTGCTTAGAAAACAAATCCGTGGCGCCTGGGTGGCTCAGTCGGTTAAGTGTCCAACTTTGGCTCAGGTCATGGTCTTGCAGTTCGTGGGTTTGAGCCCCATGTCAGGCCCAGAGCCTGGAGCCTGTTTCGGATTCTGTGTCTCCTCTCTCCCTGCCTCTCCCCTTCTCTCTCTCTCTCTCTCTCTCTCTCTCTCTCCAAAATAAATAAACATTAAAAAATGGAAGAAGAAGAAGAAGAAGACGACAAATCCACAGGGACATGACCCCTGGAGCCAGGCTGTGGGGAGGGCTCCTGCCAGCCCAGCTGATGACAGGTGGGATTTGGGTAACACTTAGGTTCTTAGATTTTGGGTAGCAGCTGAAAATCATTAAATATAGGTGAGGAAGAAGGCTGGCTGACTCCCTAACTGGTTAGAACATGAAAATTAGCAGCAACTCAAAGTTATGTTCAAATAACCTTGCTGTCCTATAATTCCAAAGGCAAGCTGTTTCTCAGACCTGTCACTTCCCACCATTGCTGGTGAAGTAGTTTAGTTCAGTGTGATTATGATACATAACCAGAGAGAATAGAAGCCTAAGCAGTTTGAGCCATTTACGCCAAGTAGTTGTTAGTCTGGTTTCTTTTTTTAAAAATATTTACTTATTTATTTTGAGAGAGAGTGCAAACAGGGAGGGGCAGAGAGAAAGGGAGAGAGAGAATCCCAGGCAGACTCCACGCTGTCCGCACAGAGCCAGATGATGGGTTCGATCTTACGAACCGAGATCATGACCCAAGCTGAAATCAAGAATCCGTTGCTTAACTGACTGAGCCACCCAGGTGCCCCTGGTCTAGTTTCTATTGAAGTCCAGAATTCAAATGTCTTGATTCCTCATTCTTTCTACTATATAATGAGTAACCTTTCTTTGCCTTAGTTTTCTCATTTGTTAAATAAGATCATGACAGTTCCTTCTTCACAGAATTTGTGTACGGCTTCAGTGAGTTAAAGCATACAAACAGTAATATAATTGTTATTCACTTATTTATCCATCCACTTAACAAGTATTTGTTTACTACCTGCCATGTATGTATACAGGAGGGAGCTAGGCCCTACAGGGTAATATAATGACAGGCTCCTTTTTTCAAAAAATTTACAATCTCATGGGGAAAGCAAGATATACTTTATGAATCTGTGACACAGTCTGCATTCCATAAGTAAAACAAATAATGTAACAGCGTCCCCCCCCCATCCACAGAGGATAGTCCCAAACCCCCAGTGGATCCCCGAAACCACGCATAGTACCAAACTCTATATTTACTACATTTTTTCCCATATATACATATGATAGAATTGAATTTATAAATCAGGCACAGTAGGATATTAACAACAATAAATAATAATAAAATAGAATAATTATAACCATATACTGAGATAAAAGCTGTGTGAATGTGGTCTGTCTCAAAAGATCTCCTTGTACCTGTACCCATGCTTCTTTCCCTAGTGTTGTGAGATGATAAAATGCCTACATGATGAGATAAAGTGAGGTGAATGACGTAGGCATCGTGACAGAGCGTTAGGCTACTACTGATCTTCTGACTATATATCAGAAGGAGGATCATCTACTCCCGGACCATGGTTGACCACGGGTAACTAAAACCATGGATAAGGGGAGACTACTGTATAGGCTAAAACAGGTCAGGAGAAGGCATAGCTTCTAGCTGAAGTTTCCTCTTCTTTAAGACACCTCAGGTCTCACCTCCTCTAGGAAGACCTCCTTCCTTGATACCTCTCACCATCCCACTGCTAAGCTTTACCACGACTCTCTCCTCTGTTCTCCCATAATATTCTAGGCACAATACTCTTGTTCATGCTCTACACTACTGTAAATAAATGTCTATTTCTCGGCCTCCTCCACTAGACTGTGTTTTAAAAGCCCAAACCATGGTTTATTCACCACTATATACCTAGGACATTGCACTATGTCTGGCACACAGCAGTGGTCAGCTTTACTGAATGGATAAGAATTTGCTGAAACGGAAAGTTTCTTGGAAAGACAGCCATAAAACTGGGGTTCTGGTCCCAGCCCTGCTACTAACCTGAGATCTCTGGGCTTTGGTTTCCTTACCTGTGATTGAGGTGTTGAACCAAGTGACCTTAAACAGCACTTCCAGACCTATCATTTTATAGCTATTTCTTCTTTCAGGGTCATGGAATCTCCTCCCTACACTGATTGTGGGTAATAAGTTGTAGCAGAAACTCTATAGGCTCTCAGGGACTTTCAGCTTTCTTTCCAAAGTTCTTGGGGTGAAAAGTAGTCTCTCCAGGTTATGTTAGTAGGAAGAGGAGATACTAGAACAATAAACATATGTAGGGTTGCTTGTGGTTTGTATTTCTTTTGGGCTATGTGAAAACATGATTCTGTTTGCAACAACGATAGCAAAAACAACGTGTAGGTCAGTATGACCTTCTCTTCCTTCCCCTATACTTTTTTTAATGTTTATTTATTTAATGCTTGAGAGAGAGAGAGAGCATGAGCTGGGGAGGCGCAGAGAGAGAGAGAGAGAGAGAGAGAGGGAGGGAGAGAGAA
Organism: Panthera uncia; assembly: GCF_023721935.1. NCBI lineage: Eukaryota > Metazoa > Chordata > Mammalia > Carnivora > Felidae > Panthera > Panthera uncia. Next base: position 85,890,408 of record NC_064817.1, read on the forward strand.
TCCCAAGCAGGCTCCACACTGTCGGTGCAGAACCCGACTCAGGGCTCGATCCCACTAAAAAAGTGGCACAAAGTGAATGGGGGCATAAAAGCCATAATATAGGTAGGGGCCCTGTACATAACTCAGGAGACCCAGGACATAGGGAAAGGCTTGGAAGTAATGTTGGAAAAGTGAACACGGGACAAATAATGAAGGGGTTTGTATGCCATGCTAAGGGTTTGGATTTTATCCAACAGGCCATAACAAGTCATTGAAAACTCCTAGGTAGGAGATTAAAACTCAGTTTTACATTTAGAAAAATCACCATGGCAGTAGAATTAACTCAGTTAATTCCTTGGAGAGGAAGACAACATATAGGAGGGGTACTTGTCGGAACACCATTGCAATATTCTAGATGAAAGAGAGGCCTGAGCCAATGCAGCGGCAAGAGAGCTGGTGGAGACGGACCACTGGGCACATGAGTGCAGTATTTAGGAGGTGGGAGACGAGACTTAGTAACTGGTTAAACTAAAGAGATGAGGGAGGTTTCTGAGCTGATTGGTTGGATGGCAGTGCTTTTTATTAGAATGGGAGACACAGGAGAAATCAGGCTTGAGGGAAAAGTAATGAGACACATCTGGGACATGTTGGGTACAAAAGGGACTCTTTCAAGTTCCGTTGGAAACACAGCACCTGAAAGAGAGGTGAACACCTTCCAAGCAGCTTAGTGAGAAAGTGCATGATTCTGTACGGCTAATAAAAGTGACGATTAAGTTAATACCGTTGACTCAATTTCTTAGTGAGAAGTCTATTGTACTTAGAAATCTTCATTAATTTAAAAAGCAATTTTAGAAACCAAAGCTTTTCTAAAAGTGGAATGCATTCAAGAAAAAAAAAATACATTATCATGACCGTATTAAGTTTCTCCTGGAGAGCTTTTTAGCTGAGTTGCATGAAATAAGTCAAGTAATTGAAAACCACAGACAATCCAATGCTCCATGGGCAACACCTAGGAAAAATGTGGCCTTCTGCAGTTTCTTGGAACCCAGAGTTGATCTCACTGACAGATACAAATGGTCAGGCGGTGACCTTCCTGGAAAGTTTATGTTCTAGAAACTCTAAGTCTATAAGTAGGAGGTGAGAGAAAACAAGGGGAGGAAGTAATAACATAATAACAATGAAGCGTAAAATTAAGATGAAAAGACCGTTCATTGTTATTATCACACAGCTATTGATGGGAGTCGGATGATTTGAGAGAGCGAGGGATGAAGACTGAAATGTAATAGTGAGCCGGTAACTAAGGAAACATGGACAGATCTCCGCATTGCTTTTTTTGAGTTACAGCCAGATAGAGTCCTAGGATTTCAGAGTCCAAAAGACCTGTGGAGATAGAAGACACAAGGGCGATTATTTATTTGTCATTCTGACCCCAAATCTAGAAGTTTTACCTGATTTCTCACACCCTATACTCGCGACATCAGTTGCCACCTTAGCCCAGGCCACCATCACCTCTGGGCTTGGACTACTGGGGTCGCCTTTTAACTATTGTATTCTTCCTGCCTCTATTCTTCTCCTGCTCCATAAACTATTCTCCACCTGGGGGCGCCTGGGTGGCTCAGTGGGTTGAGCATCCGACTTCGGCTCAGGTCATGATCTCACGGTCTGTGGGTTCGAGCCCTACGTCAGATTCTGTGCTGACAGCTCTGAGCCTGGAGCCTGCTTTGGATCCTGTGTCTCCCTCTCTCTCTGCCTTTCCCCCACTCTCACTTTGTCTCACGCTGTATCTCAAAAATAAATAAAAGTAAAAAAATAAACAAAAAACTACTCTTCACCTGGCAGCCAGAAAAATCTTTGCAAAATTCCAACCAGATCATGTCATTCCCCAGCTTCAAATCCTCCAATGCCTTCTCACTGTGTTTAGAAAAAGAAATCATATTTGTTTAAAAAAAAAAAAAAATATATATATATATACAGTCTGGCCTCTATCTACTTCCCCACCTTATCTCTCATCACCCTCTTGCTCATTTGCTAAACAGCAGCCATATTGGTCTTCTTTCTGTTCCTCAAACAACCCGTGCTCTCCCCACCCACAGGGTCTCTGCGCTTGCCTTCTCTTCCGCCTGAAACCCTTTTTCCTCACAAGCCATATGCCTGGTCTTGATCTTCTTTTCTTTTCACGTGTTTTTCTGTTATTCTGAAGTGAGTCGTGAACTACTGTTTCTCAGGCATTAGTGGTATCATTTTTATCTTTTTTTAATCATTTTATTTTTTTAAGGTTTATTTATTTACTTGGGGGGGGGGAGCATGAGCTGGGGAGGGACAGAGAACGAGCTCGGGGGACAGAGGATCCAAAGCGGGCTCTGAGGTGACAGCACAGAGCCCGATGCGGGACTCCAACTAACGAACTGGGAGATCATGACCTGAGCTGAAGTCAGACGCTTAACCGACTGAGCAACCCAGGCGCCCCCAATTCTTATCCTTCTAAATTGAGGTTTAATTTGCATACAATAAAATTCACCCATTTTAAAGTGTACAATTACACCATTTGCAGTATGGTCACAGAGTTGTGCAACCATCACCCCTACCCAGTTTTATACCGTTTTCATCACCCTCTTTTGTTCTAATTCCCCCTCCCCCACCATCTTGTCCCTGGAGCTAGGCAACCTTCCCTATTCTGGACACTTCATATATAAAAAAAAAAAAAATCATACAAGATGTGGCCTTTTGTGACTGGATTCTTTCAATTATCATAATGGTTTTGAAGTTGATTCACGTTACAGGAGTGCTTCAGTCTTTCGTATGTTGAAATATTATTCCGTTTTAGGGATATAACACCCTTTGCTTATCCATTCATCAGTTGGTGGACATTGAGAATGGTTCTCCCTATTGGCTGTTAAGAATCATGGTGCTGTAAACATCTTTGTATGAGCTTTTGTGTGGACACGAGTTTTCATTCCTCTTGGGTACATATGGGAAAGTCACATTGCTTCGTCATGTGGTGACTCCATGTTTTTATTGACTGGCTCACTCTTATCCAGGACTCTGCTCAAATGTGACCTCCTTTGAGAAGCCTTCCCTGACCTCTCCATCTAAAATAACCACCACCCAGCTCTCTATCACCTTATCCCATTTTGTTTTCTGCATGGCCCTTACAACTGTCTACAGTAATGTCATATATTTTATTAGCTTCCTTATTTGCCATCTGTGCCTCTCCACTAGAACATCAATTCTTGCTCATTGCTGTTCCCTCGGCACCTAGGACAATGCAGCACACAGTGGGAACTCGGTATTTATCGACTGCATGAATGAATCCATGGCAGAAATGTTCGTTCTTTTTTCCCCTCCCACAGGGCCTGTTCTCAAACCTACTGGTGACCGATTCAGTGCTTTTCTATTCTCCTCATTGTTATTTAGGAAAAGTAAAAACTCACCCATTGAAATTATAGGAAGGCGTAAGTGACTGTAGCAAAGAGCATGTGGGTAATTTAACTTAGATTTGCACCTCCCTCCCCCACTCCAGGAATTGCAGAATCAAAGCTGTGTGCCTTTAGTGGCAAGCCCTTAAGATTGCAGCAAATGGGAGGGTTGAAGGAAAGAAAACTTCAGTACGTAAAAATGAGAAGTGATGCGCCCAGTGTTGCACAGACGTAAACTAGGGGTTTCTTCTTTGAAAAATGAGGTGCTCTGCAAAATGCCTGGACTTCTAATCTTTACATAAAAATTAAAACACATTTTGTAATATTCCCTGTGTTTCTAAACTGGACATCTTTATAAGAAGAGCAGTATTGGTCCATTATATCTTTATTACAGGAGTGACGGAAGTTGTGTGACAACCTGATTTGACCTTGATCATCAGTCATTTGCATAAAATAAATGGTACATGTGTTGAAGAGGAGAGAGGAGATATTATCTGAGGGTTTTTTTTCTCTCTTGGATCTTAATAGGAAAATGATATCCAGATTTGTATGCAGGGCACCTGGGTGGCCCAGTCATTAAGCATCCGACTCTTGATCTCGGCTCAGGTCATGATCTCATGGTTCATAGGATTGAGCCCCACGTTGGGCTCCATGGAGCCTGCTTGGGATTCTCTCTCTCCCTCTCTCTCTCTGCCCTTCCCCTGCTCGCTCTCTGTCTATCTCTCTCTCAAAATAAACATTAAAAAAAGATTTATATGCAAAATATTTTCCCACCTTGCTTCAATTTGCCTTCATATGCCCCTGTTTGAAGGTGGAGGCTCAAAATAAAATCAAGAGGCAGAACTGCATAGGTGCGAAATTTGAGATGATAACTCATTAACATTTCAGAAGGAATCAGAGTTGCCTGTGTAACATTTTCATATCTGCACAACTTCACATTTCAGAGATGTTAAGGACGCCTTTTAGGAAGTGTTTGTTGTTTGAAACTGCTGGTTGAATATTTTTAAGCCTTGGACAAGCACATTTGAGGGAAAGCCTTGGATGGAGAGTAGGGGCCAGGCAGGAGGAATCAGGGCTGTTTTTTTTCTTTTGTTTTGTTTTGTTTTGTTGAGATTCCTTCCTTCAAGTTGAGTGATTTCCCTCAAATCTAGTCACATCTTCAAAAGTTTCATGTAGGTAGCCCCACACAGCAGAAGAAAAATCATCACAGGTATCAACAGAGGTAAATATTTCACAAGTATTTCTTTTCTGACTTAGTCCTAGTGTCTATAACAATACACAAAGTAGCATGGAGCAAAACAAACAAATTGAAGAAGGATATACCCAGGTCATCATTTACAGGAAGTTTAAAAATATACAGGGGCGCCTGGGTGGCTCAGTCAGTTAAGCGTCCGACTTCGGCTCAGGTCATGATCTCACAGTTCGTGAGTTTGAGCCCCAGGTCCGGCTCTGTGCTGACAACTCAAAGTCTGGAGCCTGCTTCGGCTTCTGTGTGTGTGTCTCCCTCTGTCTCTGCTCCTCCCCACCCACGCTCTGTCTCTGTCTCTGTCTCTCAAAAATAAACGTTAAAAAAATTGTAATATACAAAAGAATACTACATATTGTTCATGGCTGCACCCATGCAGACTAAAAATACAAAATTTCCATCAGAAATCTCCTAAATCTCCACATTTAGGACCTCTGCAGATGATAAGAAGCCATCTGTGATCAGGAAAATACACATAAGCTACACTTATATCTGTCTGGTTTTTGGTAAATGTTATGGAAACGTAACATGTATTCCAAAAAAAAAAAAAAGCACAAAATATGGTGTGCTCAATAAATGTTCACAAAGTGAGCACACCTGTGTAACCAGTCCTGTATCTGAAGTTCTGATTCTTTAAATTTTTTTTCATTTTATTTATTTTAGAGAGAGAGAGAGTGAGCAGAAGAGAGGGGCAGAGGGAGAAAGAGAGAGAATCAAAACCAGGCTCCACTTTCAGCGTGGAGCCTGATGCGGGGCTCCATCCCACGACCCTGGGATCATGACCTGAGCCAAAATCAAGAGTCAGATGCTCAACCAACCGAAACACCCAGGTGTCCCTGTGGTTCTGATTCTCAAGCTGGGTGGTAGGTATGTGAGTGTTGGTTCTATTATCTGTCCTTTTTATATGCCTGAAATATCTCATGTAAAACTTTTCTTTTAAAACTCCACAAGATCATACATATGTCAACTACGCTTCAGTTAAAACACACACACACACACACACACACACACACACATGCACAACTCCACAGGCACCTCAAGTGGTTAGACCACTAATCCTTTAAATTCCCTTCCAGTTGTAAAAGCCAATAAAAACCCAATCAACAACAGGATCATAGGGCAAAATGAGTTAAAAACTATCATTGTTACAAGTTATGTCATTTTTCAAACTATAATGTACTCTAATATCAAACAAAATATAATGAATTGAAATGATTTGGATCCAATGGAAGGAAGTTTAATGTAGATGGAGGCAGTCTTGCCTTTTTCCTTCCACAGCCACTTCCCAGCTCAACCCTGAATTTCCATATGGCTGATAGGGGGTTCTGGTACGTTTTGCCAGAGAATCTCCTGTCTCCTCCACTGACTGGAAGGATGGCCACACTGGGAGAAGGCACTTGGGTTCATGGTTGTTTCAGCTTGGATGCTACTGATGCTGCCCTCTGCAGGCAGAAGACTCAGCTTGTAGCTAACCGGTTGGATTCTTTTCCTATTACTAAACCATCCCCAATTTAGAAACATGGGTGCATGTTGAAATCCATTGTTTATAGCTTGCCTGGATTTTCCCATAAACAGAAGTACTGTTTCACGTAGTAGTCTAGCCCCCAGGATCATCCCTCCCCACCCCCCAAAATCCATAAAGGAATCAGGTTTCTATGGAATATGCTTTTGGTTAGGATCAAGTGTTCACTGAGAGTCTTCTATGTGCAAGGCACTGCATGGCTCCCAGTATGATCCAGACGGAGTGCCTGCCTCTACGAAAGTTATGTGTCTTGTGAGGGGAGATAAGACACTAACATAAGCGACTATAAGAGGAAGACTTTTTTTAATGTTTATTTATTTTTGAGAGAGAGAGAGCACAAGTGGGCCGGGGGCAGAGAGAGAGGGAGACACAGAAGCTGAAGCAGGCTCCAGGCTCCGAGCTGTCAGCACAGAGCCAGACACGGGGCTCGAGCTCACCAACCACGAGATCATGACTTGAGCTGGACGCTCAACCGACTGAGCCACCAGGTGCCCCGACTCCTCCAGTTTAGGCGAGGCAGCGGGAGGCGTGAAGATGGAAACCCAGCAGTTTGCAGGCCATGAGTTGCTGGGGAAAGGACTCTGGGATGTAGAACAGGCTTATGGATTTGGAGGAGAAGCCTTAGGTGTGACAAATGAGCAGGGCTTGGAGTTGCCCCACTTTCGCCGATTCCACCTTCCTTCCCCTTTCCCCTCTCCCTCACCTGTGGCCAGCCCAAGAGACTGATACTGAAACAGCCAGAGGGTGAAGTGGGGAAATGTGAGTGGGAGCACGACCGGCAGACTATGATAGTCTCTTTCTCCACCATGACACTGCTACCTATTGCTGGGAGGGGTTGGGGTAGTGCGGGGGTGGGGGGAGGAGCAGGCAGTTGACAACAGCTGTGGAAGGCACTGGTGGAAAGGGATTTTCCTTTCATGCTCCTTCACCTTCTGGAATTTGGTCGTTGTCACTGCTGGGCCTGCCATGAGGGACAGATGAAGGAGGTGAGCATCGGACCTCCCAGCCGCGCACGTAGGTGGCCATTCCTCGGTGGCAGGCATACGTGGTTAGCCGCACATATGTCCAAAGAGGCTCCTGGCCTCATTTTTCTACTTAAGCATAGAGGAAAATCCATCGCTAAGTTTGGAACATTCCCCGTGTAGGAGGAGAGAGCCATGTACCGTCACCAGAGAGGCCAAGGAAGCATGAGTTTCAAACTCAATCTGATAAGAGAAATGATAACAATGAAACAGCCAGCATTTGTGAAGGGAATGCTATACAGCAGGCAATGAACCTCCTTATCTTATTTAATCCTCACTGTCCACACAGTACAGATGCAAGCCCCGAGGTCAAGTCAACCTGAGTTTGAAAGTTTAGCCCTGTCACTTAGGAAGTGGAGCATCGTGCTTGCAGAGAATAAGAACTCGATGCATTCGAAATACACGATAGTTAATTAACCAAGCCATTGGGTTTAATAATTAACATGAATTCATATCACAATGTGTGTAGTATACACACACACAATCCTATAAAGCAGCTGCTATCATTACTCTCACTTTATAAATGACAAAATCAAGATCCCCAGAGGCATTTCCTTTTTCACTTTTGTATTAAAAAAAGGTTTGTTTGTTTTTTAACAATTATTTACTTTCTAAAGACAGAGTGTGAGCGAGGGAGGAGCAGAGGGAGAGGGAGACACAGAATCCGAAGCAGGCTCCAGGCTCTGAGCCTGTGCAGAGTCTCACACAGGGCTCGAACCCATGGAACTGTGAGATCATGACCTGAGCCGACTTAAGCTGAGTCACTTAACCGACTGAGCCCCCCAGGCACCCCACATTTCTTTCTTAAAAAATTTATTTATTTATTTATTTATTCGGGGGGGGCAGAGAGAGAGAGAGAGAGAGAGAGAGAGAGAGAATCTCAAGCAGGCTCTATGCCGGCAGTGCAGAGCCTGACTCAGGGCTCGAACTCACAAACCACGAGATCATGACCTGAGCCAAAATCAAGAGTCAGGAAGCTTAACCCAGGCGCCCCTAGACTCCTTAAGGCATTTCTAAAGTTGACACAGCCACTGAGTGGCAGAATCTGAATTCAAAGCCAGTACCAGTTTCTGTTTAGTGTGGTGAAACAGCTCTGGAAATGGATAGCAGTGACAGTTGCACGTCATTGAATTGTACACTTACAAATGGTTAACACAGTAAATTTTATGTTGTGTATATTTTACCACACATACACACACACACACACACACACACACCAGTTGTCAGAAGCTGGGCTCTTAACCACTGTATTATATATACTGTCTCTCAATGAACATTAATTGCCCGTTGTTCCTAAGGTCCTCCAATGTCATAGAACAAAGCCTAGATCTGCAGTCAAAAGACCTCTGTTCAAATACCACATCTGCTTCTAACTCATTGTGTCATCAGTGAGTGACTAAGTCTTGTCTGGCTTTTCTTGGACGGAAAGGGGAACCAAGTTATGCAAGCTTCGCTCCAAGGGTTCCCATGAGTTATGGACACACAGGTCCCGCTTACATTGTCAACCAGGCTTGGCGAGGGGGACCCCGGACATCAGTGAACCCCCAACAAGGAGGGCACTTAAAGTCTCAGCCGGTTTACCCACTCTTGGGTAAAAGTGAAATGTGGCAACCGCTGAATTGGAACGTCTGAAAGGAAGTGAGACAGCTAGCTACTGATAGGGACATTTGAGAAAGGTTTCCTTGGAAAGGAGAAGGAAGATGAGCTCATACTGAGATAAACCATCTTCTGAGGGGGTGGGAGGAGGTCACGACTAGATAAACCCAGTGTTTTCTCATACCACAGAGAAGAACGGACACCACCAGCAATCCCAATAGCTATTCTTCCTGCACAAGTGATCACTCTTTGTTTTTAAATTTATTTATTTTGAGAGAGGGTGCACCTGTGTGCATGAGTGGGGGACAGGCAGAGAGAGGCGAGAAACCCAAGTAGTCTCCACGCCATCAGCGCAGAGCCCAACGTGAGACTCGAACCCATGAACCGTGAGACCATGACCTATGCCGAAATCAAGAGTCAGATGCTTAACCAACTGAGTCACCCAGGCACCCCACGAGCGGTCACTCTTTCACACAACGCTCTTTGGCAAGAAAGGCAAAGTCCCCTTCAGCTTCTTTGATCTCTGTATGGTGTTTCGCCATACTCAATGGAGAAAAGAAATACTCATTAATAACTGAGCCCCCGGCTACCCCATGACACTGTAAGAGAAGATGGCATATGAGGAAATCTGCCCTCCTCCCCATTTTCCAGACCATGAGCCCGACCCCCTCAATTTCCCTAAGGTTGTCACTAGACTCATTTGGGAATACAGAAATAGAACCAGCAGGTGCTGCCCTCTGTTGGAAAGTCGGGCCACATCATAACGCTGCACAGAGACAGACGTGGCCGCTAAAAGCCCAGCTGTTTGTTAGTGGTTTGAAGATCATAAGCCATGTTCCTAATAAACACAGCTCAGGGTGCCAGGCTGCCCACTGAAGTGCATGTATCCTGAGAGGAGGGCGTGCAGAACACCTTGCCAGGACCCAAGTGGAGCAAGTCCACTACCCGCTCTACAGTACAGAGAGTGCCTAGAGAAGTACAGAATGCTTCGCTGTTACTCTCCCCGCACCGCACCCGTCAGCTAGGTTCAGTGTGTCTAAGAGAAGTACGTAACCACATAGCCGGTGGCCTTGGATGCCTGTGTTCTCGATTTGTCTCCTCCAGTACCTCTTCAGCCATCTCCTTTCCATGCACCTTGGCTCGCTGAGCCCCAAGTGACAAGCACATAGGCTCTCAGTGCTCCCCTCTGTCTCTTGCTTCCATGCCCCATTTTAGCCATGTTCCTCCATCTGGAACTCAGCAAGCTCTTCCTGGTTCTGTTAGTTCCCCCATCTCCCCGCCAGCTTTACACACTCATCCCCTCGGACTGAGCTGGCAGGCTCCCCAAGGCTGGGGATACCAGGGATCATCTATTTCCCACTCAGAAACAATGTTTATATGCCACCTCGTGCTTTAGGCAAGGACACTGGGGAACTATTCTCACAATCATCTTGACCTGTCCCCTCATTTGGTGCGATCACCTACGAGATTAACAAGGGAGCTTACTAGATCCCTCAGATAAGATTATGGCTGGAAACACTGGGTTTTCAGGGTCCCAAGGGAACGCTGCATAAATCATCTTCCTTGTCTCCTAGCTGGCAGAGGCAATACAGTGGGATCCACTCTGCAAGCAAGAATCTATTGGAATTAGGCTGGAATAACGTGGGTTATGTTAGAATTTTTCAGATTTCCAAACTGCTGTAAGAAACTTTCCATCGCTCCCCCTGCTAAGATATCATCAAGTCTGCAGGAAACTGCATGAGTTTTTGCTGTCTTAAGCAATAGGTGCCGCAGGTGGTACGAAACAAACTGGCGGCCCAGCCCAAGTCTCAAAGGGATCAATGTGCAATGAATTTCTCAGATCCGCTGAGCCCCGGAGCCTCTGGGAGCTAACAGAATTTACCTGAAGGTGAACGCTGCCCCCTTCTCCCAGCCACCGCTTCGGATCCTCCCTTGGAGGTCCAGGGGAAGAGAGAATTTAGGGAAGACAGAATTTACATAGTTGGCTGCCCCCTGGTGTCTGCAGGTGGTAACAACAGTAGGCAGGACAGTTAAGCTTCTAGGGCAGGAACGTTTGTGCCCTGCATAATGGTGCCAGGCTAAGCTGATGTGGGACCGAAATTTTGCCTGTCCTCTCCTCACCAAGCCTTGTGTCCCACACGGCACTGCATCCACCAGGAGGCTGACCCTTTTTTCTAATTGGTCGGCCCAAAGGAGCCATCTTTATCGAATCCTAATTTAGAAATCTCCATGTTGCTTGAGATTTGTAATTTCCTTTTTAATTTTATTTATTTATTTAGACAGAAAGAAAATGAGAGGTGGAGGGGCAGAGAGACAGGGAGGGAGACAGAATCCCAAGCAGGACTCACGGAGCCCAGGGCTAGGCTCAAACCCACGAACTATGAGATGATGACCTGAGCCAGAGTCAAGAGCCAGACGCTTAACTGACTGAGCCACCCAGGTGCCCCAAGATTTCTAATTTCTAAAGATACTATATAGGCTACTGCTAGCCCAATGGGCCATGCAGTCAGAATGCACTCAATCTGCGGGGACACCATCTTTATTTCTGCAAATTCAGGTGCCTTATGAATAGCTCAGTATGGGGCACCTGGATGGCTTAGTAGGTTAAGCTTCTGACTTCAGCTTAGGTCATGATCTCAAGGATTGTGAGCTCCAGCCCCGCAACGGGCTCTGTGCTGACAGCTCACAGCTCGGAGCCCAGAGCCTGCTTCGGATTCTGTGTCTCCCTTTCTCTCTGCCTCTCCCCTGCTCGCTCTCTGTCTCTCTCTCAAAAATAAACATTAAAAATTTTATACAAAAATAAAATAAAATAATAAAAATGAAAATAATAGTTCAGAGTGTGTGTGGAATGTGCTAAGAGGAACAGAAAATTTCTAGGTCTTGTCCTACACCCTGGGTACACTCAGAAGCCTAGGGATATCTCATGATTTCTTTCTTTAGCTCAGCACCTCTCCTATACATCTGACTTAAGCCTATCTTTGCATGAGTGGATACCAGTCGATGCCTTTATTAGGGTGCCAGTGTCCCTGGCCCTGGCTCTGCCAGAGCCCAAAATCCCAATTGGCAACAATTGGCTAGAGCCACGCAGGGCAACTTCTTTGATATGGGTCACATGCTGTCTAGTCAATTAAGGCTGTTTCACCATTTTACCTGCCTGGCTCCTTTAGACACTTGAATTAGTGACTCCTGTGACATAGATCAGGAAAAGCAAAGAATGTAACAGTGACACCTTGGCAAGATTATATACACATAATCGTATATGGCGGACGGTGTCCATCTAAATCCATTCTCTTCCTCTGTAATAATAGAATTGTAGAATATAACCCATTCCTGGCCCTAAACCCCTTCGCAACAACAGCAATGATTCACCGATAGCATATGAGTGGAAGTGATATGTATAGCTGGCAGGCCTGGCCTGTAAAATCTTGCCAAGGGCTTCTCTGTGATCTTTCCCTCCCATGACCTGGCTTCAGGTATTCTATTAAGGTCAAAGCTCATGGAGTGACGGAGAAATTAAATGGATTGAACCTGGGCTCCTGCGTGACCACTTGGAGCATTGTCCCTGCAAATCTGAATGAGCCACTCTCATTGCTGTTTGAGAGAGAAATACATGTCTTTAAGCCACTGAACTATTGTTGGATCTTTTTGTTATAGCAGCCAAGTCTTGTTAACATAGCCATCGGTGAAAGGATCTTTGCATGAAACACTGAATGGAATGGTAGTCATCCACCCAGATGACATTTTGGTATACATCAGCCAATCTGACCTCAAATCAACCTGGACTAAGTCTCACAGAACTACTTCTGGGCCATCTGGGGGGAAAATGCCTAAGTGTGCAAGTAAAATCTCTTAAAAGACAGGTGTGGTGCCAAACAAGGTCCTAGGCTTGGAAGCTTCCAGGATGATTAAAGTTGTCTGGCAGTTCTCAGGTTTTCCAGAAACTATCCCAGTGATTCATGCTGTCCTTCTCACCCTGATAACACTAATCACTCATCTCGAAAGAGGAAACCTATTTGCCTAGTGGTCAGCTATGGCGTTCCAGCCTCCAAAAAGCATACTTACCTATACCCCAGTCTTGGTGCATCTCAACCCAGCTAGAACCCACACCCTCAAAACCAAAGGCTAATATATGCTATCCTGCCCAAGGAGGATATAGACATCATGACTGCCACCTTTATACCTATCCCCAAGAAGTTGGTGCTAGTCAAAGCCAATTGCCAGTGTGGAATGAGAGCCATTAGTGACCAACTTCCCCTTTGAGGTCTTGGAAGACAGCTAACAGGAGCCCAACACCCCTTGTCTTTAGATCACTCTACCCTAGGGAGGCTAAGGCCGACTCTAAAACTCAACCTAAGCTGGGAGAGTTGGATCGCCTTCTTCAAGTAGTTTTATTGTTCTATCTCATACATAGCAGAAAGACTGAGCTACTGAGAAGACATCGTAATCTGAAAAGCTAAAATAGCAGACAGTAGAATCTGGGCCCGTTTTGGAAAATCCTCTGGATTGAAAACTTCATAGCCGTCCATTCAGCTCTGAGCTGCTGTCAACTCTTACCTCCAACATATAACCTGCATTCATCCACTTCTCTCCATTGTCACTCATTTCCAATCCATGCTACCAGAATTCCTTGCCACAATGGTAGAAAGGAAGACAGAAACGCTAGTCTACCACAATGATCTCTTACCTTTCTCCCTGTTGCCACTCTCCCCTCCACACAGAAACCACAATGATTTGTTAAAATGTAAATCATTTCACAGGATGACTCTCCAATGGCTTCCACTAAGATTTTATCCACTAAGCTCCAGAAATAGTGGCCTTTTTTTAAATTGAACTTTTTATCAAGGCAATTGCAGAAGCCACTGTAAAAATAATAGAGATCCCTATACACTTTGCCCAGTTTCCCCCGGTGGTAACACTTTGCAAAACTAGAATATCATGATGAGGATATTGACACTGATATCATCCACTGATATTATTCAGATTCCCTCAGTTTCACTTGTATTCACACGTGTGTTTAGTTACCTGTGTAAGTCCATGCGTGTATCTGTCACCACAGTCAATCAAGATACTGAAGAGTGCCATTGTCACAAGGATCCCTTGTGTTGCGCTTATATAAATACTCACTTCCCTCTCCTCCCCACCTACTTAACCCTGGGCAACCACTAATTTCTATTCTAATAATTTTCTCATTTCAAAAACATATACATGGAATCATACAGTGTGTCACTTTTCTTTCAGCATAATTTCCTGGAGCTTCCTCCAGGCTGTCGCATGTATCCATAATGTGTTCCTTTAATTGCTGTGTTGTATTCTGTGCTTTGGATGTGCCTCAGTTTATCCATTCAACCACAGAAAGGCATTTGTATTATTTCTAAACATTCAGGTACAGGTCCTGTGTAAATATAAGCTTTCATTTCTCTGGGATAAATGCTTACGAGGTGCAATTTCTAGGTCTTATTGTAAGAACATGTTTAATTTTTAAAGAAATTGCCAAATTGTTTTCCAGAGTATTCCCACCAGCAGTGTAATAAAATCCAAACTCTTTCAATGGATTACTAGACCTTGGATAATGTTGCCCCTGCTTAACTCATGCCTGGAAGCAGTACACAACACTTCCATTCATATGCCATTGGTGAAAACGTAGTGACACCACGACTCCAACTGCAAAAGTGTTTAGGGCTAGGAAAGGGAGTTCTTAGCTGGGCAGCCATGTTGCAGGCACAAGTGTATTCTTATGAAGGAAGGGGTGAGTAGATTTTGATGAGCAGTCTCTACCACAACATGACTAGGCTCCTTCACCTTCCTTTCTTTTAATTATCATTCGCCTCAGTATCAGATGGTATTATAATTTTTGCTTCAACCACTAAATATGCTGTATACAACCCATAAGGAAAATGATAATCGGTTGTACGTATCCTTATTTTGGCTCTAGCTGCTGTTTCTCCTTCCTGATCCTCCAAGAGTCCTTCTTTTACAATTTTTTATGTTTTTTTTTAAGTACTTAATTTATTTTGAGAAAACGAAAGCATGAGCAAGGCAGAGAGAGAGGCAGAGAGAGAATCCCAAGCAGGTCCCGCATTGTCAGTGCAGAGCCTGACATGGGGCTCAATCCCACAAACTGTGAGCTCATGACCTGAGCTGAAATCAAGAGTTGGATGCTTAACCAACTGAGCCACAAGGTGCCCCATATAATTTTTTTCTGTTTAAAGACCTTTTTTTTTTTTTTTAGCTGTTATGTAAGTGTAGGTCTGCCAGTGGACAGTTACTTTGCCTATCTTTCATCTGAAATTGCTTTCATGTCTCCTTTACTCTTGAAGAGTGTTCTTGCCCAGATAGAATTTGCAATTGACATTTCTTTCTCTCAGCACTTGAAAAATGTGCCCCTTTATTCCTGTCCTCACAGTTTCAAATGAGAAATCTGGTGTAATTTGAGCTAGTGTTCTCCCATGGGCAGTGCATTGTTTTTCTCTGGCTGCTTTCAAGATTTCTTCTTTGCCTTTAGTCTCAAAAGTTTAATTATGATGTGTCTTGGCATGGATTTCTTTGGGTTTGTTTTATTTAGGGTTTGCTCAGCTTCGTGGGTCTATAGGTCTGTGTCTTTCACCAAATTTGGGAACTTTTCAGTCATTATATTTCCTCCCAGCCCCACTCTCTTCTTGTTTTTTTTTTTTTTCAGTCTGTGTTCTCTTCGTTATTCAGAATGGCTAAATTCTATTGATCTGTCCTCACGTTCACAGATTCCATCCTCTACTATTGATTCCATCCAGTGAGTTTCTCATTTCTGCTCTGCATTTGCAGTTTTATAATTTCAATTTGACTCTTTTTGTAACTTCTATTTCTTTCCTGTGATTTTTCTACTTTTTCATTGGTCTCAGGAGAATGTACATCGCTGAAGTATTTTTATGCTCGTTATTCTAAACCCCTCGTCAGATAATTTCAACATCTGACTAATTCAGGGTTGTTGTCAGTGAAGTGTCCTTTCTCATTCAAGTTATGGTTTTCTTGGTTCTTGGTATGATAGGTGATCTTTCAGTTACATCCTGAACATTTTGTCTACTATATTGGGAGATTCTGGGTCTTATGTAAATCTTTTAATTTGTCAAGTGGTTGCCCTGTTGAGGTTTAGCACAGAGGTCCCAGCCTCCTTTCATGGGCTGTGATTCCAATGGTAGTTTAATTTTTTTTAATTTTTTTTTTTTGAGAGAGTATGAACACAGGAGGTGGGGGGGGACAGAGGATCTGAAGTGGGCTCTGTGCTCACAGCAGCAAGCCTGATGTGGGGCCCAAACTCTCAAACCGTGAAATCATGACCTGAGCTGGTCGGATGCTCAAATGACTGAGCCACCCAAGCGCCCCAATGGTAGTTTGATTTTAAAACTTAGTTCAATTTCCAGTATCTATGAAGTCAGCATCAGAGAGGTACAGTTGAGGTAACAAAGTATCCATGCCATAGGTAGAATACCATCAAGGAGTCTAGAAATGTCCAAGCAGGTGAGCAAGAACATCCAAGAAAGTAGGGAAATTGGAGAGTCAGGGAAGGATTGGCAAGAGAAAGAAAGGCTTCTAGCCTTAGGAATTAAGGCACAGGCCAGGTCTGATATCAGAGTGTACTTGTCTTAAGAACAAAGTCCAGGTACTGGAGTCAAGATGAAAAGTTGACTTCCAAGCATCTACTAAAGCTCCTTATCTAATGCCCTTCATCTGACAGCAACATTGGTCTGGGGCAAAAGCTACCAGTGGGTAGAAAGTGTGGGAAGAAGAAGACTATGTGCCAGAAAAGCCATCGTTTCTTGGTTAAGAGGATCGGCCAGAAAGCAAATTGCTGAGACTCTCGGAGCCTCCATTTCTGCAAAGAAAATAACAATCATATCAATCTATAGGCCTAGGGTAAGGGTTGAATGAGACCCTCCGTGCAAAGAATTGAGCCTCGTACCCAGCACATGGCAAGTGTCCAGCAAATGAGAGCCGATGTTCTTATCCCTCACCTAACGCTGACTTTGAATCCTGCAAGCCCCTTCTCAGCAGCTCCCTAATTAGTGACAATGAAAACAGGAGCTTTCATCGTTGTTTAGAAGCTACAAAATCTCATTCTGGGGAAGTGCTCATTAATATTCTTACCACCGTTTCTTGCAGACAGCACCAAAGGCGGAGATTTATCAAATGTGAACAATTTAAAATAATAATTTCCGTAAGCATACACATAGCCAGCTTTCAATTACTCACTCTAATGGAGAAGATCAGAGTCATGGGTAATCCAACACTGGGCTGGATCCAAAGTCATCTCTGTTTGGCTTGGAAATGGACTGGATGCCCTTCTTTTGCAGCACATTTGCCTTTTGGATTCTTTTCTGCTTTGGCTAATAATCAAATGAATTTATATTCTCTAAGCACACTAGCTGGCAGCAAGTGAAAGTGCACATAAATATTCCCGGGGAAAGGGGGAAGCTACGATCACGATATCAAATTTGTTGTAGTAAAGAGAGGATTTATTATACCTTTTTGTCAGTGGTTCTCAAAATTTAGAGGAGCTAAAAATCGCATGGAGGAACTTGTTAAAAATGCACATTCACAGCCCCGATCCTTGAAATTTTGAATCAATATCTCTGGGATGGAGCTTAGAACTGCTCCTTCCTGGGACACCTGGTTGGCTCAATTGGTTAAGCGTCCTACTCTTGGTTTTGGGTCAGGTCATGCATGATCTCACAGTTGGTGAGCTCAAGCCCTGCATCGGGCTTTGCAGTGGCAGCATGACGCCTGCCTGGGATTCTCTCTCTCTCCCTCTCTCTCTCTCTGTCCCTCCTCTGCTCTCTCTTTCTCTCAAAATAAATACACTTTTAAAAAAAAGAACTGCTCTTTTCTTTTTTATTTATTGTGCAAAAACTACCTAGCATTCAATTTACCGTGTCAACCATTTTCATATGTATAGTTCAGTAGTGTTAAGTACATTCACACTGTTGTGTAACAGATCTCGAGAACTTTTTCACCTTGCAAAACTGAAACTACACCCATTAAACATGATTCCCTGTCCTGTCTTTCCCCAGCCCTTGGCGATCAACTTTTTACTTTCTATTTCTATGATTTTGAATACTGCATATGAATGGAATCATGCATTTGTTCTTTTGTGGCTGGCTTATTTGACTTCACATAATGCCCTTGAGTTTCACCCATGTTGTAGATGTGACAAGATTTCCTTCCTTTTTTAAGGCAGAATAATATCGCATTGTATGTATAGACCTATGGACCGCATTGTCTTTATCCATTCATCCGTCAGTGGATGAATTTTTTTGAAATATTTTATTCTTAAGTAACCTTTACATCCAATGTGGGGCCCAAACTCACAACCCTGAGATCAAGAGTTGCAGGTTCTACCGACTAAGCCAGCCAGGTGTCCCTGGATGTGCTTTTCTCTAATAAACACTTTGGGTAATTGTTACAGCTGGATCTCATACCTCACTGCAAGAATAATGATGTAAACCATAGACTTTAAGCCTGGAAAGCCCTTTACATGAGGATGAGATATGTTCCATTTTACAGGTGAGAAAGTTGAGGTCCAGGGAAGAGAATGGATTTGTTCATTGTCATAAAATCAATGCTAGAATGGAGGTTGGACCTAAGGTCTGGTTCCTCGTATAACATAATAGGCAGAAGTGATAATGGAAACCTCTGAGTAAGACATTCGAGAGAGAGAAGATCAAACAAAGGACCTAATAATGGAACTTAGGCTGTATTCACATTAGGTGGGGTCACAGAACACACGAATCGAGAACATGGATAAAGTGAATTTCTTAGATCTTGGCTGATCTCTTCAGAACTTTCTAGCCCAGCAGTTCTCAAACTAGCATGCACCTGGGTCAATCTGGGCACTTGTTTAAGGCATAGATCCTTATGAAAAGTACAGAAAAAGAAATATAGTCAATAATATTGTCATAATTTTGTATGGTGGCTGATGGTAACTCTACTTATCCCAGTAAGCATTTTGTAATGTATAGAATTATCGAATCATTCTGTTGTACACCCAAAACTTGTGTAAAAATTTATGTCAACTATACTTCAATTAAAAAAAGTGTAGATTGCCAGACATTCTGATTGCATAGGTTTCAGTTAGGGCTCCAGTTTCTGCATTAGTTTTTTAAGTAGGCACCTCAGGTGACATAGAAGCAAATAGATGGAAAATCACACTTTGAAAAAAACCACTTGTCTAAGTTTCTAAGATCTTTAAAGTTTGTGTCCAAAATGTTTTCAAGAAATATCAAGATCTTTGACAATTCCACATTTCCCTTATTGAATGACTTGGGAGCAAGGGCGGGTTCCGACAGCCCCTAAGCCGCTCTGACCGAGTGATCTGTTTAAATAAGGGAAGTATGGCATGCTGCTTAAGGATGCAAGATTTAGTGCTGCACTGGCCTGGGTTCAAATCCTGCCTGTGCTACTTGCTAGTTTAATCATCCCATGCAAGTTTTAAGTTCTTTGCCTCTGTGCCTCAGTCTCCCCATCTGTAAAGTGGTGATAATAATAGTATTTGCCTCAGAAGATTGTTTTGGGGGTGGTACGTAAGGAAATAACGTTTAGCAACCACTCGAACGCAGCTTAAATTGCCACTCTTTTTCAAGGTTGCTTGGTGAGCGGATCCTTGGCTCAGGATCAATCTTCTGAAGATTCTAAAGGAGCTAGAGTGACCACTTGGACTTGTTCGCCCAGGACGGAGACATTTCCCCAGAATACATGGGTTTTAGCGCTACAACCAAGACAGACCTGAGAACACTGGGGTGGTTGGTCACTCTAAAGGCAGACCTTTCTGAAGCTCTTCAAGTACTCATTTAAATACGTTATTTTTATTGGTAAAGCATGGTTAGCTGTAAGGCTCAGAGGCTTTGTTAAGTCAACAAGCAATCATTGCTGAAGGTTATTTGAGAATCTATGTATCTATTAGCTGCCATAGCTAAAATTTTTAACTTGGGTGACCTGGAGAGAAGCACATGGGAGGGAGTGCATTTCTAGGTTCCCTGGAATTTCCTATATCTGGAATGTGCCCATTTATAATGTATGTTTCTTGATTAGGTGATATATTTCTTCTTGTAAAAATGCAGGCATGTATTAACAGGCTGGAATAGTTTTAAGATGCTATTTGGTGGCTCAATAAATGTTAGTTGGGTGAATAAATGACTACCAATGAAAATGGCTTGACTTGGGTATTTCAGAGACTTTATTTACAACATTGGGAGATACGATTTGAAAGTCATTTCCTTCTCAGATAGCAATTTCCTCCCTAGCACATCATTAATTCTCTCATAATGTGGCTTCCCAGAATAAAAGTATGATACGAGGCAGCCACTTACATTGCCCTGGTGAAAAGGCCCTTGGGATGTCTGTAAAGAGCATCTGTGGAGTTTCTGAATTCAGCCATCGGTCATCTGGGATGCATATACATAAACACGAACATATGCATATATATACATATTATATCCTTTAACATTGCCAAGCTAAAATCATACATTACCTCCAACTGTATTCCAGGTGGGACTTGACCTTAGGTGTACAGGCATTTTTTAATGTTTATTTATTTTTGAGAGAGAGAGAGAGAGACAGAGACAAAGACAGGGAACCAGTGAGGGAGGGGCAGAGAGAGAGGGAGACACAGAATCCAAAGCAGGCTCCAGTCTCTGAGCTGTCAGCACAAAGCCCAAAGCGGGGCTCAAACTCACAAACCACGAGATCATGACCTGAGCCAAAGTTGGAGGCTTACCGACTGGAGCCACCTAGGCGCCCCTGTACAAGTATTTTTGTAGGATTGTGCTTTGGACCTGTTAGGGTGGTTGAGGGTCAAGCCCGTTTCTCTTTTTAAAGATCCACCTTATTTTCTCAGACCAGAAGGATTTGTCATCCTCCATTCGCCACTAGATGGCCCATCATTCAAAAAAAAAAAAAAAAAAATCCTTCATTCAAAAAAGGTTTATTGAACAAGTTTTCCACAATCATTTGAGTACATGAATTTTAGCCATATCATAGCATATTGCTATATACTCTTTTGAATATTTTTCTTTAAATTGGCTTAATTTTTAACCCAAGTATGCCTATTTTAGAAATAAACTGGGAGATGGGGGGGGGGGGAGAAAAGGAGAGAAGTATCCATAGATGAAAAACAAAATGGCACCAGAGAGAAAGGGCTGCATCAAGGATTGATGGGAAGAAATAACGGGTCTGGAACTGATGATCCAGGAGTCAAGGGACCAAGACCAATCGACAGCAGAAAGAAGGAGGGGGCAGGTAAGAGACAACGGATCTCAAAACCAAGAGGGAAACCCTGGTCAAGAGATAAAGAGAGGAAGCCATAGAAGCCACGGGATGAGGAGGATGTGAGACAAATTCAGGAATGTTGGCATAAGAACTTTGTATGAGATGAGGCTGCCACTGAGTTAGGTAAACCAGAGACTGAAAGAAAGATGGAGCTTAAGGGAAAAGCGTGGGGCTGGGAACTGAGGGGCTAAGGAGGATAACAAGGTGTACCAGACCTTGGTTACCTACCCAGTTCCCATGACCTCTCCCTTCCTTCCTTCCTTTGGACAACATTGGGAAATACCACTCAGTAACCAAACCCCAAGTCATGGCCCAATAGACCACAGACGTAAAATGTCTCACCTATAAACCTTGCCACCATGCGTGTTTGCGAATTCAAAATTGTTTGGATGTTAGAAAGGTAATACGAGTATATGCTAGACATTATGTAACATACCCAGCATGGTCCGAGGCAACAGCCCATTAATCAAACATATTAGTATTTCTGCAGCAAAATGTATAATCTGTCACACTTAGTGGGATAGATGAAGACTATGAAGTAGACTCAGGTCAGGTCAGACTAGGTTTTGTCACGGAAGGAATTTTGATGCCAAACTTAAAAAAAAAGAAAAAAAGCTTCTTGACTCTGAATCCCTTGGAATTGCACACTGTTTAGTCCTTAATTTTGAAGCTGGGTCATGGGTACGTAGAGTGTGTCATGTTACTGTTTATACCTTTTTGTACGTGTAAAATGTTAATTTTTAAAAAAAAATATTTATGTCTGGGAGAGTGCAAGTGGGGGAGGGGCAGAAAGAGGGGGACAGAGTGAGCCACCCGAGCGGGGCCCGAACTCAGGTGAGATCGTGACCTGAGCTGAAGTTGGACCCTCAACCGACTGAGTCAGCCGGGTGCCCCATAAAATGTTCATTTTGAAAACCTTTGAATGACATAGGTTCATATGTGTTCTGAGAGGACACATGACACAGTACTAGGTTCACAGCAGGCTTACTAAATACTTGTTGAGTTGAATGACCTTGATAGAGCCCTCCCACACTCATTGTTATTCCTGCCTTAGAAAAAAAAAACACAGATGCTCTACTGGTTAGGGAGGTTAGTCTGGTTATGAATATAAATAAGAGTTAAGCTGGCACAAGGACTGGCCCTAGGAAAATTCATTTGTTCTTTCATTCATTCATTCAACAAATCTTTATCAAGGCCTACTAAGAACCCAGCCCCACGCCAGAAGCAGAGAAGTCATAGGGGTAAAGAAATGTAAAGAAAATGTCATCTCTACCATTGAGAAAGTCATGGTCTGGTGGAGGGCAGGAGGTGCTCATATCTTCCTGTGTCCTAATGGGCTGAGTGCCACAGGACAGGCACCGAGGGCAATGAAAGCTCCAAGCAGATGTGCCCTCTGCCTGACATATGGACCCCCGTGCGTGCTTGGAGATCTTAATAGAAGAACTGAGATTATCACAGTCTCCAAGCTGCTACAATTTAAAATGGCAATCTGCTCTCCATGCTTCCTAACCTATGGAGGCTTGGGTCTTTGTGAAATTAGGTTTCTGGGGTACCCAAAGCTTCATCTATACCCAGGAAGAGGAGCAATGGAAGACCGTGGTCAGGGGTCTTCCAGTGCTTAATGAGCGTCACCTTAGATGACACGATGAGATAAGTTAGCATGATCTCCTAGAGATGATAATCTAAAACATTCCCTGAATCTTACAGCCCCTTGCTCTAGACAGTCCCGCCCCAACAACTCACACAAGAAAATGCCCTCATAAGTCTATATTCCTCAGAGAAGAGTTTTCCTGGAGCCCAGAGGCAACAGAAGTTTTCCAATAACAGGATCTTGGTTTACCTCTTCCTTGATCCTGGCCTGACTCGGCTCAGCCTGGGTCTATACTGTGATATGAGCCACAAAGATTCTTATCTGGGGATGATAAAGAAGTTGACATATGTCAAGTATTTAACACAGTACTTGGCACATAGCAAGTGCCGTAGCACTGTACCCACTTCATAGCGTTGGTGTCAGAATTAAATCAGATTACCCATGGAAAGGGCTCAGCACTCAATCTATGTTACCACCTATTGTTTATTATTATCATCATGGTCAAGGAATACCCCAATTCGGTGAGTTCCACTCCTGAATCTACAGCTCTAAGAAGCTGATCCCTGTGGGGTCAAAGCTTCTGTTTGGGAAGAGGAGGAGGTACTCAGCACCAAGGTCTGTGAATCCCATGATGGTGCACTCGTAGCCTAGAGGAAGAGGCTGGGACCCCCACCCACCCATTCCAGTGACATGACTGTCACAAAGATCACTAATGACCTCTATCTTGGTAAATTCAGAGAACTTTCAGCCCTTATCTTTTGTGACCTTTTTCTTTCCATAGGCAACAGCAACATTAGCCTGGCCAAGTCTTCCTTTTCTCCTTCAGGAGACATTGTGTCGACTTAGATGACACCATACCCTGAGGTTTTCCTCTTTCAGGCTATTCCTCCTGACTCTCCTTTGCAGGCACATTCCTCTATCCATCTTTTAACTCCTGGTAACCATCAGGATTCTTTCCTAGGCGGCCTTCGCTTCCCATTGGACATATTCTCCCCTGAGCAATCTTTTCCATATGGCCTCAGTGACCCACATGCTGATGATTCCTAAATCTCTAGCCCAGATCTCTCTTATGAGCTCCACACCCATGGATCCAACTGCCAAGTGGACATTTCTTCACGGTTGTCTTACAAGCACCTCAAATCTACAGGTTCCTAATTGAAGTTAGCACCTCCACCCTACCTCTATAAACAAAAGACCTTGCTTCCTTTCTATGTTCCCTATCTCTCTCTCCTTCATCCCTTACCTCTAATCTATGTGTAGATAGTTCTACTTCTAGAATATACTCTTAATGCATCTACTTCTTTCTGGTCTCATTGTCATCACATGAACCCAGGCCACTGTCATCTCTCCCCTGTAACAGTTTTCTAATGGGTCCCCTTCCTTCTTGTTTTCCTCCTCCCTAGTCCACTCCCTACATGAGAGCTGGAAGGAGTTTTCTGAAACAGCAAAATGATCAGGTTACACATCTGCTTAAAACCTTTTACAATGCCTCATAGTTTTTAGGTAATAATTACAGCTTGTATTTATACAGAATTTAATATATGTCAGGCATTCCTCTGAGATATATACTGCCAACATCCAATGAAGAACGGAAGCCTAGCAACAACTATGTGAGTGAGCTTGAAACTGGTTTATCCAGCCCCAGTCAAACCTTTAGATGACTTCCCCAGCCAACAGCTTGATTGCAGCCTGAGCCTCAATTACCTAGATAAACCACTCCTAGATTCCTGACCCTTAACAACTATGTGAGATAATGAATGTTTGTTGTTTTAAGCTACCAAGTTTGGTGGAAATTTGTTACACAGCAGTAGATAATTAACACATTACTGTAGTATATTACTTCAAACTTCATTCATTCATTCATTCATTCACCCAATAAATATTTAATGAGGACCAAATATGAAAAATGAGTACCAATTATGAAAACAACTTCTCTGCCCACCTTCCCTTCTCTTTGCCTACCTCCTTAACAGCAATAAAGAACTATCGCCCAATCCCAAAAGGTGATGTGAGTTTTCCTCTTTCTGTGTTTTTTGTGCTGCCTGAGCTATCCTTTGCTTGTTTCTTAGCCTGGCTATGTTCCAGTCTTCCTCAAAGTTGGGAGTATTCCCTTTAGTCAGAGTTACATACTGCTTTCCTATGCTCCATTAACACTCTGTACCCACCTCTCTTAGCATTTACCTCTCCACAGTATAATACACCCTTTCCTTGTCCCTTGTCCCACCAAACTGAACCTTAAGGAAGGAACTATGTCTTACTCATCTACACATCTCCCTGACTGAAAGTTTTTAGAATGAATGAACCAATGGGTGAATGACTATAAGCTTGGGAGTGGGGGTAGCTGGCAGTGGTCTCTGTCTTCTTTGTTCGCTGATGTATCCCAAAAGTCTAGCATAGTGTCTGCCACATAATAAGTGTTCAATGTTTCTGTTGAATGTTGGAGAAAGTTTAATGAAGAAACAAATAAATGAGGGGCTCCTGGGTGGCTCAGTCAGTTGAGCATCCGACTTGTGGTTTCTGCTCAGGTCATGATCTCACGGTTTGTGAGATCGAGCCCCACATCAGGCTCTGGGATAGCAGCATGTAGCCTGCCTGAGTCTCTCTCTCTCTCTCTCTCTCTCATAAAGAAGCATTTTTAAAAATCAAAAAAAAAAAAAAGAAACAAATGAATACAAAGCAAACAGCCCTTAAACATATGAGAAGCTATTCCATCACACTTCTAATAAGTGTAAATTAAAACCAAACTTACATACTATTTTCTTCTTGTTTAATTTATCAAAATTTGAACATTTTATAGCACTCTGCTGTAAAGCAGTGGGAAAATGAGCACGCCCATGCTTTGCTGTTGGGAATGCAAAATGGGGCAATGTCCATAAAAGACAATTGGGTAACACCTATCAACATTTAAAAAGTATTTTCCTTTCTGGGTATCAATCTTACAGACAGCCTTTCACACTTATGAAACAACTCATGTACAGGTTATTTGTTGTCATGTTGTTTATAATAGTGAATGGTTGGAAATAACCCACATGTCCATCTACAGAGAACTAGATAAATAAACTATGGTATATCCGTATAATGCAGTATCATGCAGTTGTTAAAAAAAGATGATCGAGGGGCGCCTGGGTGGCTCAGTCAGTTAAAAGTCCGACTTCGGCTCAAGTCATGATCTCATGGTTTGTGAGTTCGAGCCCTGCATTGGGCTCTGTGCTGACAGCTCAGAGCCTGGAGCCTGCTTTGGATTTGGTGCCTCCCTCTTTCTCTGCTCCTCCCCCACTTGTGCTCTCTCTCTGTCTCTCAAACATGAATAAATGTAAAAAAAAAAAAAAAAAAAAGAGGCTCAGTCGTTTAAGCATCTGACTCTTGATTTCAGCTCAGGTCATGATCTCACAGTTTGTGAGTTCAGGCCTTACATTGGGGTCCAGGCTGACAGTGTGGAGGCTGATTGAGATTCTTCCTCTCTGACTCTGCCCCATTCCTGCTCACAGTATCTCTGTCTCTCTCTCAAAAATAAATAAATAGGGGTGCCTGGGTGGCTCAGTCGATTAAGCGTCCAACTTTGGCTCAGGTCATGATCTTGCAGTTCATGAGTTCAGACCCTGTGTCGGGCTGTGTGCTGACAGCTCGGAACCTGGAGCCTGCTTCGGATTCTGTGTCTCCCTCTCTCTGCCTCTCCCCCACTTACCCTCTGTCTGTCTGTCTCTCTCTCTCAAAAATAAATAAACTTAAATCAATCAATAAATAAACAAGCTTAAAAAAAGATAATTGAAGGAGATATCTGTGCTGATAATGACATATCTTTGTGATATACACTACAATGAAGAAAGCAAAGTACAAAAAAGGATATAGAGAAGGATACAGAGTATGCTACCTTCATGGAAGAGAGTGGGAAAATATAAAAAAGACTCACAAATATATTTGCACAAATATTAAAGAGTTATACAAGCAGTCAATGAAAGTGGTTACCTGTTAGAGGTAAGATGATTGGACAAAGAATGGCATACATTAAGGCAGGGTGAGAGGAAGACACCTTAATGCATTCCTTTTTAATAGCGCTGCAGTTTGAATCATGTGAATGCACTTCTTCCTCCAAAACATTAAATTACAAGAAAAACAGCCGGCGTTCAGCTGGCCAAGCATTTGAAAAGACAGACTCATTCCCTGAAACATATGAATGTGCCCCTCCCAGGGACATGTGCGTTCCGACGGAGACGCAAACCTGAAGCCAAAGAAATCAAACACGCATGGTGAAATTTGAAGCAGCACCAGCAGTGCAGTGAGGGCGAGGGGATGGAGGCTCGTAAGACCCCCTGCAATCGTATCCTCATAACCTGTTTGCCACCCTGCCCGCACAATCAGCAAACAGAACCTAGAAGGTAGGCTCTTATAACCCCGGGGCTAATACCAAGCCCCACCCCCATTGTCCCAATATCTGCAGACGCTAGCCCTGGGTAGTAAAATGAATGTCTTTTGCTAATGGGGAATCAAGGCTTTTTGAAAAAATATATTTGGAATAGAAATGCAGAAAGATGTCCTTGGTCCTCCAGAAACAGAAAAAAAAAATGGATAGGAAAAGAAAAAGCTATAGCCAGCCATCGATATCAAAGCCTAAGCAGTTTATTTGGTGCAAATCCTATGATCATGAATGTCTCAGGGCTGTAATTCTGTCTGATTACCCTGTGCTGTCAGGAGGGTGGAAAAACCCAGAAGATGAATGTTTTGTGTGGCAATAAGGTGGCAGGCCTGCAACTCTGAGCTTATCTTCCATGAATCAGGAGTGGGGCTGAGAGGCTTCAAGAGACAGCGACATTTTATAATGTGTGTGTGTGTGTGTGTGTGTGTGTGTGATGAGGCCAGGCAAGCCCAGATTCATTAGTTTCTGAAGCCATTGGCTTCCTCGGTATGTACTCAGGCCAAATGTCCCCGTGCACAACTCCCTCTTCCAGTTCATTTTGTGGCATGAGGGCACCTAGGAGAGACTGGTATGTGGATGTGAGGGGCAGGGAACAAGGCTGATTTGGGAATAAGCTCTGGTTTCCAATCCCTGTCAAAAGGCAGATGCCTCAGGAACCATTGTAAAGCTGTTTCAATGGGAAGCCCACTTCAATAGTTGCTCAGAGGTCTTTCCCAGTACACACAAGGAAAGGGTGACCCATTTAAAACAGGAGTGAGTGGGGGGCCTGGGTGGCTTAGTCGGTTAAGCATCCAACTCTTGGTTTCAGCTCGGTCATGATCTCACAGTTCGTGAGTTTGAGCTCCACGTTGGGCTCTGCACTGACAGAATGGAGCCTGCTTGGGATTTTCTCTCTCCCTCTCTCCCTGCCCCTCCCCTGCCTTCCCTCTCTCTCTCTCTCTCAAAATAAATAAATAAAACAGTTTAAAAAATAAAATAAGAGTGACTGGTCAGTTGGCCGGTTGACCCAAAGCATTCAGACTATAGCAACTATAGTCTAATTTATATTTTTTAAGTTTATTTATTCATTTTGAGAGAGAGAGAGAGAGAGGAGAGACAGAGAGAATCCCAAGCAGGCTCCATGCTGTCAGTACAAGCCCGATGCAGGGCTCAAACGCATGAACCAGGAGATCATGACTTGGGCCAAAATCAAGAGTTAAATGCTTAACCAAAGGAGCTACCCAGGTGTCCCAGCATCTACAATTTATGTACAAACTTTGTGAATCTGCCCATTTTAAATAGCAGAACTAGGGGTGCCTGGATGGCTCAGTCAGTTAAGCATCCGACTTTGGTTCAGGTCATGATCTCATGAGTTTGAGCCCAGCATCGGACTCTGTGCTGACAGCTCAAAGCCTGGAGTCTGCTTCGGATTCTGTATCTCCCTTTCCCTCTGCCCCTCCCCTGCTTGTGCTCTGTTTCTCTCTGTCTCTCAAAATAAATAAGTAAATTTTTTAAAAATTAAAAAAAATCTGACACTTAACTGACTGTGCCATCCAGATGCCCCTCAAAGTTGCTCTTAAGGGACACCTGGGTGGCTCAGTCAGTTGAGCATCTGACTTCAGCTCAGGTCATGATCTCATGGTCCATGAGTTCAAGCCTCACATCAGGCTCTGTGCTGACAGCTCAGAGCCTAGAGCCTGCTTCCGATTCTGTGTCTCCCTCTCTCTCTCTCTCTGCCCTTCCCCACACTTGCACTCTGTCTCTCTCTCAAAAATAAATATTAAAAAAATAATAATAAAATAAGGGTGCCTAGGTGGCTCAGTTGGTTAAGCGTCCAACTTCGGCTCAGGTCATGATCTCACGGTCCATGAGTTCAAGTCCCACGTAAGACTCTATGCTGACAGCTCAGAGCCTGGAGCCTGCTTCAGTATTGTATCTCCCTCTCTCTCTCTGCCCCTTTGCTGCTCATGCTGTCTCTCTCTGTCTCAAAAATAAGTAAACGTTAAAAAATAAAATAAAATAAATCAAAATCAAAATAAACAGCAGAACTACCCAAAATTTAAATGTAGAGCTATACTACATAGAAGCTGTGTGACTTTGGAAAAGTTACCTAGCCTCTCTGAGATTCCATTGATTCATAAGATAAGGATAGTAACATTCTCTAACAGGGTTGTTTTGTAGATGAAATGAGCTAAAGATATTCACAGTTAGAGCCTGGCATTCATTAAATAACCATCATTAATGCAGATACCCAGGGTTCAGAAATTAACTCCACCACTTACTAACCATGTGACCTTTGGGCAAGTTACCTGATTTCTCTAAACTTCAGTTTTTTATTTTGGGGGTTTATGTTTTTTGTTTTGTTTTGTTATTTAAGTAGGCTTCATGCTCAGCATGCAGCTCAATGTGGGGTTTGAACTCACGACCCTGAGATCAAGACCTGAGCTGAGATCAAGAGTTGGACACTCAACCGACTCAGCCACCAGGTGCCCCTAAACTTCAGTTTTTACATCTATGAAACGGCGATAAAAATCTTCGCAACCCTATGACGTAAGTACCGTTAAGCACAAGTTAAGAACTTACCACAGTGCCTAACATAGCAGTCATTCAAGAAATGGCAGCTAGTAGGAGTAGCAATCAGTGGGAAAGGAAGAGGAGGGGGCAGAGAAGGAGGAGGGGGAGGAAGAACAGGAGGAGGAGGAAGGGGAGAAAAAGAGGAGGAGGAGGAAGAGGAAGAAGGGTAGGAGGAGGAGGGAGCAGAGGAGGAGGAAGAGGAGAGAGAGGATGAGGAGGAAGATGAGAAGAAGGAGGAGAGAAATGTACGTAAAAACTACAAGAAGAGAGATTTGGCTCAAACAGAAGAATTTAGTGACTTTAAATTTGTTTCCGAAATGAAAAAAATCATCTCACCTCTCCTCCCACCCCTACCACACACACTTAAAAAATCTGACTCCAGGGGTGCTTGGGTGGTTCAGTCAGTTGAGTGGCTGACTCTTGATTTCGGCTCAGGTCATGATCCCAGGGTCATATTGGGCTCTGTGCTTAGCACGGAGACTGCTTAAGATTCTTTCAATCTGTCTCTCTCTCTCAAATTAAAAAAAAAAAAAATCTTGGGAATGCAAGCTGGTGCAGCCACTGTGGAAAACAGTATGGAGGTTCCTCAGAAAACTAAAAATAGAACTACCCTACGACCCAGCAATTGCACTACTAGGCATTTATCCAAGGGATACAGGTGTGCTGTTTCGAAGGGACAAATGGACCCCATGTTTATAGCAGCATTATCAACAATAGCCAAAGTATGGAAAGAGCCCAAATGTCCATCGATGGATGAATGGATAAAGAAGAGGTGGCATATATATACAATGGAGTATTACTCGGCAATCAAAAAGAATGAAATTTTGCCATTTGCAACTACGTGGATGGAACTGGAGGGTATTATGCTAAGTGAAATTAGTCAGAGAAAGACAAAAATCATATGACTTCACTCATATGAGGACTTTAAGAGACAAAACAGATGAACATAAGGGAAGGGAAACAAAAATCATATAAAAACAGGGAGGGGGACAAAACAGAAGAGACTCCTAAATATGGAGAACAAACTGAGGGTTACTGGAGGGGGTGTGGGAGGGGGGATGGGCTAAATGGGTAAG
This sequence comes from Panthera uncia, assembly GCF_023721935.1. Lineage (NCBI taxonomy): Eukaryota > Metazoa > Chordata > Mammalia > Carnivora > Felidae > Panthera > Panthera uncia. The sequence continues at coordinate 85,921,117 of NC_064817.1, forward strand.
GGGCACTAAGGAATCTACTCCTGAAATCATTGTTGCACTAGATGCTAACTAATTTGGATGTACATTTTAAAAAATAAAAAATAAAATTAAAAAAAAATCTGACTCCAAACTCCCTAGCATTGTATTCAAAGACTTTTAGGATCTCTGTCCCCTTGATATTTTTTGCAGCATCATTGTCTTCTGGTGTCCTTCCTCTGAGCTGTAGCTCACACAGGAAGTCCTATCGTTCTCATGCCCTGAGCACGCAGAGCTCCTTATACTATTATTAGTAGTATTAAATGGCTGTTTATATGATCACTCATACTATTTATTGAATACTTGCCATATGTAAGCATCTTCCCTGTGTTATCCCCACCAGACTGTAGGCTCCATGAGGAGTGAGACCACCATCTCTATCTGTTTAGCTACCCCAGTGTCAAGCATGGCACCTGGCACATGGAGGGCCCCCGATAAATAGTTCTTGATGCTTGAATAAACTTAATCCTCACAACAATTCTAGGACGTAGGTGTAAAATGATTCCCATTTTAAAGAAAGGAAACTCAAGGCTTAGCGACATTAACTAAAAGTCACACACTGTGGAGGTTAAGATCAGATCCCTGTTTATCCTACTCCACAGGCTGACTCGAGCCACTCTCTTGCCCAGCGTATTTCCTCCCATGCACATCATCAGTTTGCATGCCTTCCTTGCTCTCAGGCTGCCTGCAATGTCCTCTCTTCTCTGTCCATCTGATAAACTCCTCCTTCATCTCTTATCGTTAATTGTAGCTTATAACTAACCTACTTTTTATATTATACTTTATCCCAGAAAGTTTTTGAGATGGTTTTCAAAATGCATAAAATGAGAAAAAGAAACCAAATAAATGATAAAATCATAGCAAAAAGAAATGTAGAATTTGGAAAAAACCCCAAAATCCAGGAAGGCAAGATTCACCTGCAAAAAAAAAAAAAAAAAAAAAAGCCTGCCAAAAGCTTCTTCTGCTCCCAGAAAGGTAGGCCACACATTTATTTCTAAGCCTGCTGGCAGCCAAGGCAAGGATAAGAAACCCAATGATTTGTAGGATTCGTAGTGTCCATACGTTAAAAAAAAATTCTTCCCCCTTTTCATTTTTAAAAGAAGCTCAGTGTTTTTCTGGAACTTGAGACAAATATCTTCTGAAGCTTCTCTAAAGAGAAGATACCCTAAGATGTAGTGGATGCCATTCTGCACAACAGTCAGTCGTACAATAAATTTTCTTTTCTAACATTTTATTTTGGGGGTGCCTGTGTGGCTCCACTGGCTAAGCATCCAGCTCTTGATCTCTGCTCAGGTCATGACCTCATGGTTTGTGAGTTCGAGCCCCACATTGGGCTATGCACTGTGAGTGAGGAATCTGCTTGGGATTTTCTCTCTTCCTCTCTCTCTGTCCCTCCCCTGCTCTCGCATTCTCTCTCTCTCTCTCTCTCTCTCTCTCTCAGAATAAATAAACTTAAAAACATTTTTTAAGGATGTTATTTTTAAGTAATCTCTGTATCCAGCGTGGGGCTCAGACTCACAACCATGAGGCCAAGAGTTGCATCCTCCACAGAGGAGCCAGCTAGGGGCCCCCTCTGATAAATCTGATAGCAAATTGCTTTTTTAAAATAGTACTCATTGCAAAACAATGGCTTCTCCTGAGAAATCTCTCCTAGTTACCACCCCCAAACCCTCAAGGCTTCTCAAGGGCCCCTTCTGTGTTCCCATAACAACTTGTCCTTCCTTCTCCCAGGTTACATTATAATTATTTCTATATCTGCATTCCTCATCAGACTGAGAACATTTTGAGAACAGGTAGCATGTTTCAGTCATCCATGATGTGTGCCTCAATGTCGCCATTGGTAAAATGAACATAATGATGGTACTTCCCTCCTGGAGTTGGTACAATGAGAAGATGAGTTAATGTATACGAAATGCTTGGGACAGTGCCTGGCACATGGTAGGCACACAGGATTAGCTATTATTTTATTCTCCGCATGTACAATGTCTGACACCAGGCATTCAATCAGCAGGTGTTGGATGAATGCATAAATGGAACAGTGAGTGAGCCTAGGGTGGACGCTTATGCATTCTCTTTGCCTAGAGAGAGTAGACTAGGGAATAGAATAGACTAGGGAAGAAAAACGGTAGTCTTAATTTTTTTTTTTTTACCTCCCTTAGGTCTTTATTCAAAAGACACTTTTCAGTGAAGCTTTACCCTGACCTTATTATTTAAAATTACAGCTCACTTCAAAACATGTCTTAATCGGGGTGCCTGGATGGCTCAGTCGGTTACGCATCTGACTTCAGCTCAGGTCATGATCTCACGGTTCAAGAGTTCAAGCCCCGTGTCGGGCTCTGTGCTGACAGCTCAGAGCCTGGAGCCTGCTTCCGATTCTGTGTCTCCCTCTCTCTATGTACCCCTCATCTGCTCACACTCTGTCTCTCTCTTTCTCAAAAATAAATAAACATTAAAAAAAATTTTTTTAAACATCTTCGATCCCCTTTCCTGCTTTATTTGTTGCCTTAGTGCTTCACACTATCTAACATATTATATGTTTGATTATATATCATATTTTCCCTGCCCCTCACCATTAGAATGTAAGCTCCAGAAAGCCAAGGGTGTTTGTTTCTAGACAAGAACCTGGAAAATAGTAGATGATCAACAAATATTTTTTAAGGCTTTTGATTTATTTTTGAGAGAGAGAGAGAGAGAATGAGCAGAGGAGGAGCAGAGAGAGAGAGGAAAACAGAATCCAAAGCAGGCTCCAGGCTCTGAGCTGTCAGCACAGAGCCGGACGTAGGACTCGAACCCACATACCGTGAGATCATGACCTGTGCTGAAGTTGGACACTTACCTAACTGAGCCACCCAGGCGCCCCAATGATCAATAAATATTGATTGAAAGCATAATTGTATGGGAGCCAGGCTGGGTCGGCACTAGAAGGAGGCAAATGTGGAGCCTAGGGCACAATATTTAAGACGGCGCTCACACTCAGCAGTACGCTGGGTGAGCCTGCCTATATGACCTTTAGAGTGACTGCCGCCTTACCTTTTGCAGCCCAGACACTTTGCTTGGCCACCCTAGTCCTAGCCCTAAAGCAGGGAATGGATCAGATGACATAATGAGGTTCCCTCTGGTCCTAAGCCCATGGGGTGGTAGTAAATGTTTCCCAACCAGCTTGTGTTTGTACGTGTGTGCATGTGTGTGCATGCATGTGCACGTGAGTGTGTAAGGGGAAACCCTGATTTGCGATGTTTGCCAATTTCTGTGGTGTAAATATTTCCAGCATGGCCAGTTTCAAGCCATCATTAAGATGCCTCTGACAACAAGAGTTACAAAACGTGTCTAAAGGGCTCTGTGAGCTGATGCAAGTTGACTCTGGCACACCAGTGGCCCGAATTCTGGGACTCGCTCTCAAGACAGCCAGGGTCAGCATGAAGGATGGCGAAGAGAAATTAACAACAGGGGTGCCTGGGTGACTCAATAAGTTAAGCGTCAGACTCTTGATTTCGGCTCGCATCATTATCTTGAGGTTCATGAGTTTGAGCCCGGTGTCGGAGTCTGAGCTGACAGCGTGAAGCCTGCTTGGGATTCTCTCCCTCTCTCTCTCTCTCTGCCTCTCCCCTGTGGTCTTTCTCTTTCTCAAAGAAATAAACTTTTAAAAAAAGTAAAAGAAATTAAGGACAATGGGTGGATCAGCATAAACCATTGATCCCCACCACTAAAAAATAGTCCAGAAGTGCATATCCCGAATGGAGGACCAGTGGTATCACTTTCAAATTCTGAGGGATGAGAGGAGGAATTCTAGTGTTTTCTGAGGACTATGAGCCAGTCCCTCTGCTAAGCACACAATTACATAAAGTGGGTATTACTATTGTGCCCATTTTACAGATTAGGCAACTGAAGCCTACAGATAAGTGGTTTGCCCAAGGCAATACATGGAGCAAGTAGGCGAGCCGAGATTACGAGGGAAGACTGGTAGATTCCAAGACCCATGTGTTTGCTCTTACATAGCATAATATGGTCCTATGGCCTCAGAATATGGTGAAATCTCCAAATGTTATGTATTGAGGTGCTTCTGTAGGTCCAAGCATGTCTCATGGGTTGTATTCCCATGAATTCCCTTCTCTCCATCTGCCCAGGGTTCCACTAGCTCCAAAGGGCCGATGTTGAAGCTGTCCGGGTTCCTATATTCAGTGACTAGCACAGTGTCTGGCACAGACAAGACATTTAAAGAAGAATTGTCTGGGGCACCTGGGTGGCTCATTCAATTGAATGTCTGACTTTGGCTCAGGTCATGATCTTGCGGTTAGTGAGTCTGAGCCCCACGTCAGGGTCTGTGCTAACAGCCCAGAGCCTGGAGTTGCTTCAGATTCTGTGTCTCCCTCTCTCTCTCTCTGTCCCTCCCCTGCTCTCTCACTCTCTCAAAAATAAATAAACATAAACATAAAATTAAATTAAATTAAATTAATAAAAAAGAATTGTCTAAGATGAAAAGGAGAAAAAGAAGAAAAGCAACGAGGGAAAGGGGGTGCATTTTTGTCCCATGGATACTGTTTGTGTTTATGGATTACTTGAGAAGATTCTAGACAAGAAGTTTCCATAAGTAGCCCCAAGCCAATTCCTCTTTCTGACATTTACTAATTAGGTGAAATTAAAGCCAGCAGTAGATTCCTTCTTATCTGTTCCACCAGAGATTCACAACAGCATGGGATTTGGGGATGGATTCTGGGATTATCTTCACTACAGATTTGTTTTCCTAACTGTCGTGTGCATGGGTCAGTGGTCTCTGTGCCCACTCCAGTGTGGGTGACTGGCAGGCAGCATCCAGGGATATCTTGAGTGTCAGAGAAAATGGGCACAGGCTCCAAAATTCCCATGACTAATCCCTAGAGCAAGCAATCCTTCCATGGATAATTGAATAGTGATTAAATTTAGTTACGGGCTAAATTTCAGGACTTTTCAACTGGGAGCCTTACCCAAACACCTTTCACGGGATTAAAAAAAAACAGAGAGAAGTTATCTCAGGTTGGAGATTTTCTCTCCCTCTCTCCCTCTCTCTCTCTCTCTCTCTCTCTCTCCTAATCATGAACATGTAATCAGTGCCAGGCCAAAAGTTGTCCAAACTTAAACATTCTGGACTGATTCAGTGTCTGGGGTTGTATACTCTGATGGCCTCCAGCAGAGGTGGCTTCTTCACTCAGCCTGCTCGACGTTTGAGAATTCTTTTTTTGACAATTTGAAGATATCAAAAAGCAAGGAGGTTTGGCCTTTAAAAACATCAGCTCTCCAGATGGTAACCAGACTTACTGTGGTGATCATTTTGCAATGTATACAAATGTTGAATCATTATGTGGTACACCTGAAACCAATATAATGTATGTCAGTTATGCCTCCAAAGGAAAAAAAAAAAACAACACATCAGCTCTTTTGGTTTCCTCTTGAAAATTTGGAAGTTCTGCCAGCGTTAGGCACGCAGTCTGACATGAGGTCACACTGTGCTGGAGCTGAGTATTGGCTGTGTTGCTTGAACAAATCAGGCACTCCCTAATTCACCTCCCCCTTCTTATCTGCCCAGCACTGAGGCAGCCTGTCAGTTACACTGTGTTATCTCCCTTTGCACTGCTGTTTCGTAATTCCAATGGGCATGCGCTCTCCAGTTTGCCACAGAGACTAGCGCACCACACCCACTAGATCTATTTATTCCAGTTGCCTACCTGGGTCCTGTAGTCACTAAGTCTGTGTCTGAGTCTCTGACTCCTATTTAAGGGCAGAAAGGCTGGTCTGAGTCACAGGCAGGGTCTATAGTTTCCAGCACTGATCATGGATCTGTGGGACAAGTGGCCAACAGACAGCCCCTGTGCTTCAAAAATACCTTCTTGGTGGGGGCGCCTGGGTGGCGCAGTCAGTTAAGCATCTGACTCTCGATCTTGGCTCAGGTCATGATCTCACGTTTGGTTTGTAAGTTCAAGCCCCTCATCGGGCTCTCAGGCTCTGCGCTCATGGCACAGGGCCTGCTTGAGATTCTGTCTCTCCTTCTCTCTGCCCCTCCCCCGGTTGTGCTCACTAGCTCTCTCTCAAAATAAATGAACTTAAAAAAAAAAAAACTTCCTGGTGGACTGCTGGTCTGAAATTCACACTATCAGTCACTTCACAGGTTCAACCGCTTCGTCTTCCCCTTTCAAAATGAACACGTGTTGCCTGGGAAGGGCAACTCCTTTCGCTGTTACACTAGTTTCCAGTAACACAAAGGGGAGAGGGTCTGCATCAGAAGCATCATGGGAGGGATTTAGGATTGCTAAATGGGCTCAGGTTACTCAGTCTCCAGCAACAGAGAGCCAGGGACAGGGAGGGAATGAGACACAGCACAAGTAAGCTTTGCTGAGATGAGTGCTCTGAGAGGTACTCAGAGCCTGAGGACACACCCCAGTAGTAGGTGGTGGACAGCACAGGGTCCTAGGGCAGAGGAGGGATGGAAGGTATTGCTCCAAAGGAGGAGAGGGAAGTGGAAAAAAAAAAAAAAAACAAAAGCCATCGCCACAATCCTTTTGTGGCCAGGGGGCCCTTCCGGAGAAAGAAGGAATTCATTCTTTATAAAAGATAGCTTGCTGGAGTGTAATCACAGGTGGTGTGAAGGCCGGAAGTCTATATACAGACCCTCTTGCAGTTACCAGGGGCTATTTTTGATCTTGACAACATCATATGCTGGGCAGGCAGTGCCCCTGTTGGAAATCAGAGACAGTGAAGAGAGAGAGAAATTGGTAGCTCCCTAGGGAGAGGGCTTTTTGGGACACTCTGCACTGCCTCTTTTACCATTCCCAGCCTGCAAGCCCGGCCTTTATTAGCTGCAACCCCTCCCCAGTATCCCGGAGCCCTGAGCCGTCTGTGTGAACCCGGGTAGGTGAAGCCCTTCCACCGGCAGTTGCCCAGTCTGGCCCATCCCCCACCCGTCCCCTGGATGCCGGGACTCTCCTGCTGCCTTCACCTCTCCCCCCTCACAGTCCTCGCTCTCCGGCAGCTCTTTCTTGCTTCTCAAGAATGGGCTCAGCTCTCTAGGGAAAAGGCAGTTTTGAATACATTGCGGAGGGGGACAGCCAAAGCTGGGGTTATTATTCTGGCGTTTGGGGAGTACCAACCACAAAGGGCAGGAGACCCACCACCCATGGCTGTTGTGGAGGCTGTGGGGAAAACGAGGGGAGTGGATGCAGGTGGAGGGAGGGGATGGAAAAAGCAGGGGGACTTTGCCTACCATAATGTTTCACTCCATCGCTCCCCGTTGTAGTGACTTCCGGCCTAGGCCATGTCCCCTGTGCCGCTCTGAGAGCCCCGCACCCTCCACATGCACAGCATGTCTCAGGGGCCCAGCTCTTTCCCCCATGTTGCCTCCTACCTACCTGGGCACGGGCTGCATCATGCTGATTTACAGATTAGTCAGATGAACACTTAACACCCACCTCCCCTCAGCCTTGGCAGCTTGCATTTCCATGAGAGTGACAAGAAGGGTGGAAATACTTATTATCTACTTTATTTTATATTGGAGTCGATGCTCCCAAGGCCCACACAATTCTCCTCCGGCAGTGGTAGGTACTTGGAGAGGTCCCATGAACTTTTCAGGCCACCGCTAGGGCCTGGGAAGTGGTAATGTACTGAAGTCAACCCTTGATGCCTCCTGTGAATTATCCACTTGGTGGATTATCTGCTGATAACGCCTTTCTCTCAGCTGGCTTCCCCTGCCTCCCAACCGTTTTCTGAACTGTCTTTCCCCCCTGCTCTCTTGACAGCCCGTGGATGTGTGCTTAAGGAATGCAAACTCGAACATTTGCCTACGCAAAATGGAAATACAGAGGCAAATAGGATGGGGGCCGAGGTTGCAATGTTCGAGTTCCTTCCTATGCCTACCAGAAATGATTTGGGGCCTTCAATTAAATCCCCAAATTCTGACTGCATATTGTGTGCATAGGACCTAGGTCAGTAGCTAGGGAGGCGGTACCTTTGTTTGTCCTAGCCCATTTCTTTGTGTTCTGTCAGGGGTCCCAGGCACGTAAGAGAGCACATGTGAAAGAAAAAATTGACACATAGTACAAATTATACATTATCACCACCATCATCATTGTCATTATCCTTATCACAGAGACAGCTAACACTTTCATAGAACGTATTATGTACCAGGCACAGGTCAGAGGGCTTTACATGCATGAACTCACTTAATTGTCTCTGCTCCAGTTTGAGATATTATTAACCCTGGCTTTGAGGCAAGGAAACTGAAGTACAGAGAGGTTCAGTGACTTGTCTAAGGTCACGCAGCTGGCACCCAGGCAGCCTTTAGCCGGGGTCCACTGGCTTCATGCTACGGTACACGACACAATAAATGTCACTTTAAGCTGCCTCTCAGTAGGCACATTCTGTTGCTTCAGTTTCCCATTGTTGCAGAGCTCCCCCCAAACGTGACAGCTTAAAACAGCAACCATTTTCCTTGTTTGTGATTTTGTGAATCAGGAATCCCAATATGGTACGGATGGCTTGTCTCTACACCGGGATGTCTGGAGCCTCTATGTGGGTAACTCCAACAACTGGGGCCTGGCCAGGGTGGCTTGACTGGGCTCCTGGATCTGGGGCCTCAGTTCTCACTGTCTGCTGGGCTCCTGGAATACCCTCCACATGGTCTTCCCATCCGGGTAGCTTGGGTTTCCTCCTAGCACGGTGCTCCCAGAGTAGTCAGACTTCTTATATAGTAGCTGGCTGCCCCTGAGAGAGTGCAGACACTTTCGTGCTTCTGAAAAACTAGACTTGGAACTAAAGCACGGTATTGTTATTTTGAGAGAGAGAAAGAAAGAGAGCATGAGTGAGGGAGAGGGGCAGAAGGAGAGAGAGAGAGAGAGAGAGAGAGAGAATCCCAAGCAGGCTCCACGCTCAGTGCAGAGCCCAAGCCAGGGCTCGATCTCATGACTGGGAGATCATGACCTGAGCTGAAATCAAGAGTCGGACGCTTAACTGACTGAGCCAGCCAGGCGCCCCTAAAGCACGGTGTTATTTCTACCACATTCTACTAGCCAAGGGAAGGCAAGAGATGAGACCAGTTTCAAGAGGAGAATCAACAGACTCCCCACCTTGATGAATGGAGTGGCAAACAAGGACACTGAAAGAGGTAATTCATGGTGGCCATCTTTGGAGACTACCACAGTCTGTATGTATAGAATATATACATCATACATATTATATTTTATATAAGTTAATATATTACTCATATGTCTCTATAGACACACACACACACACACACACACACATCAAAATTGATGAAAAAAAGCCAAAAATCGCAGATATTTTGACCAATACTCTGCAATCCTTGGTCCCACTTCAAAATGCTTACTGAGTGTTGGTGTCCATTCCCAGGCCTAGATCTTACTGTTTCAACGCCCCTTCCAGTAGCTTAGCCAGGTCTCCCAGATCCTGGGTCCTACCTGCATGGAATTGTTTCTTTCTTCTGAGACAGAAACCAAAGGAGCTCCTCAAATAAGGTTCTAGCCCAGGGTGGTAACCCACTGGGACTCATGCGGGGAAAACCAGCCAACCTGGCAGACCCCACTGCCTCAAGTGAAGCTTCAGCCATTGAATATTGCCAGCTGTGTGGTGCCACAGGGGGAAGAGTGGACGGAAAAGACCTCAGGAGACCTGAATTTGCAGTCTTGATTCTGCTTTTCTGCATGTGAATGAGGGGAAGACAAGAAGGAGGTAGCCAGCCTAAAGAGGTCACAGACATTTCTTTCTGAGTTATCATGTAACCTCACTGTCTATAGACCCCAAATGGCCATGAGTAAAGTGGCTTTGTTATCTCCCCTCCCCCTAAACGTGCTTTTGTTTTCTTCTTTTCCCTCCTCAAAAATGGCAGAGGGGCACCTGGGTGACCCAGTCGGTTAAGCATCCAACTTTGGCTCAGGTTATGATCTCACAGTTTGTGGGTTCAAGCCTCGCATCGGGCTCTGTGCTGACAGCTCAGAGCTTGGAACCTTCTTTGGATTCTGTGTCTCCCTCTGTCTCTGTCCCTCCCCTGCTGGCACTTTCTCTCTCTCTCTCTCTCTCTCTCTCTCTCTCTCTCTCAAAGATAAATAAACATTAATTATTTTTTAAATGGCAGAGCTTTTGGCATAAAGTGCCATACTCCAGGGCCATGCTCAATCTTTTCCCATTCTTAGCCTAGTTGTCTCCTTGTTCCTATTGCTAATAGCTCATTCATTCCTTTATTCATTCAATAGTTATTGGGGGTTCCTGTGTGCTAGGCACTCTTTTAGGCACTCAAGATACATCAATAGACACATCAGACCAAAATACCTGCCTTTAGGGAGCTTACATTCTTTTTTTTACATTTTTTTTACATTTATTTATTTTTGAGAGACAGAGACAGAGTACAAGTGGGGGAGGGGCAGAGAGCGAGGCAGACAAAGAATCGTAGGCAGGCTCCAGGCTCTGAGCTGTCAGCACAGAGCCCGACGCAGGGCTCAAACTCACAAACCTCGAGATCATGACCTGAGCTGAAGTCGGACGCTTAACCGACTGAGACACCCAGGCTCCCCAGGGAGCTTACATTCTATTGAAAGGTAACAGACAAGAAACTAAATGGGCAAAAATACACAGTATGTTAGGTGATAACAGGAAAGAGAGGCAGAGATGCTGGGATAGTTGTGTGTGTGTGTGGAAGGGGGTATAATTTTAAATAGTGTGCAGAAGGAAGTCCTCTCTGAGAAAATGACATCTGAGCAAAGACCCCAAAAAAGGTTAAGGAGGGAGCTATGCTGAGAATACGCTCCTGGAGGGAAAAAAGACAGAAATAAGAACAGTTAGAGGGTATGATAGATGGGATTCTTTTCCTTTTCACTCTCTTCCTGTTGTAGAATTTTATATACATCTCCTGGCCACATGACTTTGCACTACTTCCTTCTAGAGCAAGAATATATTTCACTGCCACATTGCTGTTGGACAGGACCACGTGACTTACCATGTCCATCAGAACGTCAGTGGAGATGATGCTAGCAGAGATTTTAAATGTGCTTGCCTGATTTCACTTGGCCTCTTGTGCACCTGCCATCTGCCATGAAAAGAGCATGCCCCAGCTGGCTGCTGGTCCCGGAATGAAGAGATCCAAGAAGAGGATATGAACTTGATTCTTAGCCTGAGGCAGAGTCATTTCAGCCGCCACATAGACCCATGAGCAAGCAAAATAAATGTTGTAAGCAGTTGGCATTTTGGGGCTGTTTGGCAAGATCATCGTTGCAATAGGTGACAGACAGAGGCGATCAGGCAATAATCCAGGGCAAGGGATAATGATGTTTTAGACCAAGGTGATGGCAGTGGAGATGATAGAAAAAGGTTCAGATTCTGGATATATTCTGAAGGCAAAACTGGCAGTGGGTATTGATGCATAGGGTGTGGGGGGTGAAGGACAGAGACAGAGGAAACGTTCAAGGACAACTCCAAGCAGTTTGGCTTGAGTAACCGGAAAGAGAGAGTTACCATGAAACGGGAAAGGCTGAAGGTCGAGCAGGCTTTGAGGGAGAGGAACAGCAGGAGTTTGGCTTTGGGCATGATGAGCTTGGCATGCCCGTTGGGTGCCTCAAGTTTCAGCGTTTTTCCCATAGACTGTCTTGAGTTCTAGACTTGGAAAGAGCAGCAGTATCTCCACCTTCTTGAATTGTTTGGACTGCTCCAAAGCCCCCACCCCGGCCTGATGCTTGACTGCATTTCCCCACCTAGCGGTGGTTTGAAGCAATCTCTTTGGAAGGCGGGTGTGGGGCTTTTCTTGAAGCTGCCTCTGTGTTAATATCACATGGCTTTCACTTAGACTGTGGGCTACAAAGCAAAAAAAAAAGCCATTTTTTTTTCTAAAGATAGTGTTTTCACACGTTACATAGATTGAGAAAATATCAATTCTCTATATCATGTGGGAAAAACCAGGAAGAAGTACTTAGGGTCAATCTCACAGTACACAGGAGAACAAAGCTTCCCAATAGCTAATGGCCACAGGGCACCTCTGATAGGATGGTCTACTTTGTTCCAAGATCTGTGCTAGGTGCCGAGAATACAGTGGTACAGATCACTGTTTAAATTTTGTCACCCAGGCCTGAGAGTGTGTTCCAATGCATTCTGATTCCATTAAACTCAGGAGTGGCCATGTGACTTGCTTTTGTCAATGAAATATGAGTGGAAGTGACTGTGTCACATCCAATCAGATGCTTCCAGAGCCATAGAGTGAGAACTCTATGGTCCGTCTTCTCTCTGCTGTGAGAACACCAATATTGCAGATAGGGACTGCTCTGTGAATCTGAGTACCAGAGTGAAGACACATGGAGCACAGTTATAACCAACCCACAGCCAATATGCAATATGAGCAAGAAAAAAATTGGGGGGGACGCCTGGGTGGCTTGGTTGGCTAAGCGTCCGACTCTTGATTTCAGCTCCAGTCATGATCTCGTGATTTGTGGGTTCGAGCCCCACGTAAGGCTCTGTGCTGACAGCATGGAACCTGCTTTGGATTCTCTCTCTCCCCCCCACTCTCTGGTCCTCTCCAGCTCTCTCTCTCTTTCTCTCTCTCAAAATAAATAAACTTAAAAAATATTTAAGAAACTAATTTGGGGTGTCACTTGGTTGGCTCAGTTGGTTGACTCTTGATTTCGGTTTGGACCCCAGGGTCATGGGATCAAGCCCCAAGTCAGGCTCAGCTTGAGATTCTCTCTGTCTCTCCCTCTGCCCCTCTCCCCCACCCTATCTCTCTAAAATAAAGGAAAAAAAGAAATAAATTTCTGTTGTGAGGAGTCACTTGTTACCGCAGCATAACTTAAGACTAAACTGATTACAAGTTGATAATGAGACAGATGTAGTCATTGTCCTCATGGAATTTACAATTCCATGAAAACAACAGTAAATAAGTAAGAAAAATGAGAGAAAGAGAAAAAAATGTTGCAAAAAATAACACGTATGTACCAAAAGGGATTATCCGCAAAAATGTGCATGCACACATGTGTAGACCTACTTTACAGAGGTGGTCAGGTAAGGTAGGTTGCTGAGCCTTGACCTCCAGAGCCAAAGCCAAACCTTCCCTCTCTCCTTTCTCTCTTCTCCATCTTCTCCCTTTTTGTCTTCTTATTCTTCACTTTCTCTTTTCCTCTCCATCACACTTTCTCCAAACCCTGTCCTTTTCTTTCAGCTCTCCACATTTGCGTACATAGTTACATGTGCACATACATGCACACCCACGTGCACTTGCACACATGCATACCCACATGCCCAGAAGAAGTGCCTTTGAGACTGAACTTGATAATCATAACCCTGGGAGCCCTGCTTATCCTACCAGAATTGCTGCACTGCTTTAATTACAGCCATTATTCACAACACCTCGCACATTTTCTGTCTTGTTGACAGTATTTGGGAAGCGACAGCTGCTCCCTTACTTTCGCATTGATTGCTACTGTTTTGCCTTGCAGAGGAATATTAACTATCACAGTTAAACACAAATCTTCTTCAAGACAGCTTCTATTCCCAGCCATTCAGATCCCGTCTCTCCCATTCAGCTGAGCTCTGCAGAGCACTTGCATATTGGTGCTTGAGTGATTTCAAAATGTCTGACTTTGATTTCATTCCAGGCTCCTCTGTACTTCCCCAACATCTCTGCTGCCTTGGCCACTGTCTTCCTGTCCAGTTTCCTTTGGTCCGTCTCAACTCTCTTCAAGATGACCTGTCTGGCCCAGGCCAACTCTCTGTGACTTTGGTCATGAGTTCCACGTGGGTTTTTTTTTTTTATTTTTTTCAATGTTTATTTATTTTTGAGAGACAGAGAATGAGTAGGGAAGGGGCAGAGAGAGAGGGAGACACAGAATCCAAAGCAGACTCCAGGCTCCAAGCTGTCAGCACAGAGCCTGACGTGGGGCTCAAACCCACGAAGTGTGAGATCATGACCTGGGCAGAAGTCAAACGCCCAACCGACTGAGCCACCCAGGTGCCCCTAATTCCACTTGGTTTTTAAGGACTCTGGGAAAATCCCTGCCCTCAACCCTAGCTCGTTGCTCCTGAAATGACACCATTACAAGTGCATTCCGTCATCATAAGGCTTCCAGGGTAAGTGGTTTGTACGTTTGTTTGTTTTTGTTTTTAAACATCATGGTCCCATTAACTATCTGATCCGATCTAGGACTGCTTTCCTTGGAAAGTTGCACATCCCTACACCATTTTACATGCAATTTCAGAGGCTTCTTGGATTCCGAAAGCCCATGCATGCACCACCTCTTTAGGGGTACAAAAGTCCCAGATGAGGTTAGCTGATGAGAACACCGATCTCCCTGGGAAGGGTCAGCACCCATCAGTAGGAGTGAGTGTAACAGATCCATTCCCACTGTCTCCTTTCTACAGTCTGACCCATGCTCTGGCTCTTTCTCACTGCAGTCTTCCCTCAGAGCCCGATGCCCAAGGGCACCTCGCCAAAGCACACAGGATCGACCAGCAGGCCCGACATTTCCCCTGCATGTTTCAAAGCTCTGGGCCACTTGTCAAGCCTAACCCAAGCACTGACATGTTCCCTGCACCCATCTTTTCATTTCTGAGATCTGTAAGAAGCATGTGCTTTCGGGGCACCTGGGGGGCTCAGCCAGTAAAGCATGCAACTTCACTTCAGGTCATGCCCTCGCAGTTTGCAAGTTTGAGTCCTGCATCGGGCTCTGTACTGACAGCTCGGAGCCTGGAGTCTGTTTCAGATTCTGTGTCTCCCTCTCTCTACCCCTCCTCCGCTCACACTCTGTGTCTCTCTCAAAAATAAATAAACATTAAAAAAAATTTTTTTAAAGGGCTCCTGGGTGGCCCAGTCAGTTAAGCGTCCGACTTCGGCTCAGGTCATGATCTCTCAGTTCATGAGTTTGAGCCCCACGTTGGGCTCTATACTGACAACTCAGAGACTGGAGTCTGTTTCAGATTCTGTGTCTCCCTCTCTCTCTGCCCCTCCCCCTGCTTGTACCAGGTCGTTCTGTCTCTCACAAATAAATAAACATTAAAAAATTATAAAAACATAGATAAATAAATAAATAAATATTAAAAAAAAAAACAGGGCACCTGGGTGGCTCAGTCAGCAAGCGTCAGACTTCGCCTCAGGTCATGATCTCATGGTTCATGGGTTCGAGCCTCGCATCGGGCTCTGTGCTGACCGCTCAGAGCCTGGAGCCCGTTTCAGATTCTGTGTCTCCCTCTCTCTCTGCCCCTCCCCTGCTCATGCTCTGTCTCTCTCTGTCTCAAAAATAAATAAAAAAAAACACATTAAAAATTTAAAAAAAAAAACAGGCGCTTTCAACTGAAGGTTAGCGCAATGGTGTGATAGGATGGCAGTGGACACTGGCCCCTGAGTTTAACCTCTGAGTCCTTATTTACACAGTTTTAGACTCATCCTGGCCAGTTTGGGAAAGCTGCCGATTTTTCTCCATGACAGGGGAGCTCTGACATATGGAAAAAAAAGTAATGCAGATGGGGAATGGTGTGCTTCCCGCCTTGGAAAGCATTCTTTCAGGGGTTTCTCTTGATTTTCATAAATGAACAGGCAGTTGGGGGAGGGGAGGTGGGGAGATACAGAATTGCCGCTGAGAGGCTGAACCGAATGAAAACAAAAAGGGAGGAGGTCTTTTATGGGATCCCACAAATGTACATGAGGTTTGGGGGTGCATGAACATGAAGGCTGATTGGCTGAGAATGGGAGGCTGTGGAGGAAAGGTCAGAGGACTAGGAAGCGGGGGGCGCTCCTAGCCTGCTGTTAGCTCTGTAACCTGGGGCAAGTCACTTTCCCAGCCTGAGAGGCAGTTTCCTGGGTGTCAGAATCCGGTAGACCCATGGCCCCTTCATCTCTCACTATGTCATGTATGTGTTTCCCGGAACTTCTTGCCCAATCAAGCAAGTGGGCCGGCTGCCTGGTTCATAATCCATCTTTTCTTAAGGAGGCCTCATGGTGAAGTGATTGACAGCACAAGATCAGGAAGAGGAATGGCTTTCCCACCCGTGTGACTACAGGCAAATCCTTCATAATCTCTCCAAGACTCTGCTTCCTCATCTGTAAGAATCTGTGGGAATAAGAGTATCCCCTCATTAGGGTGTCATAAGGCTTAAATGAAATAATGTATGTTAAATACTTAGGTCAGGTTCTGGCTTGTGGTGAGCACATATGTGTTAGTCATGATTATTATTCCCCGAGAATGACCCATTTTATTTATTTATTTAATTTTTTAAACATTGATTCATTTCTGAGAGACAGAGCGTGAGTGGGAGAGGGGCAGAGAGAGAGTGGGGAGGACATAGAATCTGAAACAGGCTCCAGGCGCTGGGCTGCCAGCACAGAGTCCGATGCGGGGCTCGAACTCACGGACCGTGAGATCATGACCTGAGCCGAAGTCGGGTGCTCAACTGACTGAGCCACCCAGGCGCCCCGAGAATGACCCATTTTATACATAAAGGTGGACCCCACCCCCTGCACACACACAAAGTCGCTATGCCTATGCTAAGTGACACTACCCTCCAGGCATAGGTGACTAAGTCTGGGATAGATCCCTGGCTTAGATCGGGCCAATGGAATTTTTCACTCCAGGAAACCTGAGTTTGAATGGAGCAAGGCAGAGAAGACAAGCTGATGGAGTCATCACTTCATGGCAGCACTTTGAAGCATGTTTTGTTTGTCTCTTACAGTGTTCTTTAATTTTTAATATGACTGAGTAGCTGGTATTTAACAACCAGGAAGTGTCGTGTAACACTCCACAGTTCAGACTTTACTGGACCTGGCAGCCTGAGGCCAAATTCCTATATGGCAAAGGAAATGGCAACTGCCCAGCTAAATATAGGCTGCTTCAACTCTGCTTGACCTCTTGAGTTTGTGATCCTCGCTCCTTGAGGGCATGCTGCAGAGGTGCCTTGGTTTCTGCTACTCTTGAGCCATGACCGTCTCACTCCACCTTTGGTTCTCTGAGAGGCTCCAGAATCCCACACAGCATTCACTTCAACACTTTGTACTCCCCTGAGCTACCTAAAGTGTCTGTTACTTACAGCAAAGGATACAAAAGAGGTCAGAATGGCTGGACACCCGTGGTAGAGCCTCCAAATGAACTCTCCTTATGACTGGTTCCAAAAAGTAGGCAAATACTGCGAAGCAGTCTGTAGGCATGCCGATTTATTTATCTGATTGTCAAGGGTTGGAATAATACATTTCTCCATCTGGAGTTTCTCGATGCTAATATCTAAAAGAACATGTATTCTGACTCAGTTTTTACCAAAGAGATCCAAATTGAAACACTCGGTTCTATTATTCCCAATATTACCATTGTATCTTTCAGATCACATGTCCTAATCTGGGGGTTGGAAAATGTACTCACCATGTGCTTCAAATGGTAGTATTTTTTTTTATTTTTATCATTTGAAGTAGCTCTGAAAAACATTAAGAGAGGGCATAATGACATCACTTGAAATCAATTTTGAAATCTTTGTAAGCTCTGTTTAAAAGTGGTTTCCAGTTGATATTTTATTGGACAGGCATAATATTATGTACTTGCTGCCTAGAATGCACTATTTCCCTTCTCCACATATAAGAGTCCTCAGGCGTCAAGGTTCATCGTAAAAACTATCTTTCAGATCAAATTCCTCCCACTCACCTGGGGAGACTACTCACTTCCACCAGCAGGTTCCCATACACTTTGATTGTAGCACCTAGCATGTGGTATTGCAAATACTGCTTTACTTATCTTTTGCAGACAAGTGAGATCTCTTACCTGTGAGTTTCTTGGGGATAAAATTCTTGTCTTAGTCATCTTTGTAGCCCCATCACCTAACTCATAGTAGAGGCATCACCAGTGCTTGCTTTATGGATGTGTCCTGTTGAATGAATTGAAGTTAGACTAGAAAACACATATGGGAAAGATGTCTCTATAGGGTTTACGTGGAGGTAAGAAACATGGATTGTGACTACAGAATGGCAAGGAATAGTGGAATACTTGGCATCACCTGCAAAAGAAAAACAAATATCCTACATCACAAATAACTGGGGTGGGTTTTTTTTTTTTTGCACTATGAAAATAAATATAGGAAAATGGCATAAAGCTATTAGGAAGAGATAGAATGAATGTTAATACCTCAAAAAGAAGGGGTGCCTTTGTGGCTCAGTCAGTTAAGCATCTGACTTCGGCTCAGGTCATGATCTCACAGTTCATGAGTTCGAGCCCCACATTGGGCTCCATGCTGACAGCTTAGAGCCTGGAGCCTGCTTCCGATTCTGTGTCTCCCTTTCTCTCTGCTCCTCCCTGCTCACACTCTGTCTCTCTTTCTCTCTCTCAAAAATAAAATAAACTTTACAAAAGTTAGAAAATACCTCAAAAAGAAGTATCTGTCCAAAGTAGAGACTCTTGTGAAAAATGTGAAAATTGTTTAAATGATTATTTATGGAAAAGTATATGTGCCTTTAATTGAGAGTGACTGATTGACAAAGTTAGAGGTTACTAAAGAGTATGGAAATAAAGTTGTAGATCAGTAATAGAGGAAGTGCTCTTGGGGGGGGGGGGAAGCATTGAAGTTTTCAGAACTATTTTCAGAATGGGAAAACTTAGCCCAGAGGAAGAGTGAGGACATGTATAGCGTGAAAGACCCAGAGTGCAATACTCTTTCCTGGAAATTGGAAAATCAAAGCTAAGACCCAAATAGCTCTATGAACTGAAGCCAACTAAATAAACCAGTTGGGGCTCTGATAGAGGCATCTTTCAGCAGCTAGAGACTTCATAGCTGAGCTTCCTTGGAGTCTCAGAGCCCAGGACAACTTTAGGAGAAATGAAACACACCAAGATAAATAAATGCAAGATGTCAGAAGGTGAAGTTTGAGTTAACATAAGCTGTGCTGTACAACAGGTAAGGGAATGACAAAACCTTGTATCTGCTTATTTATTTGTCTAGGCTGTAGCTCAAAATAGGATGCCAAAATTCTGTGGTTGCAGAACTAGTGGGCTGGTGATCCCATAAGTTGATATGCATGGTGGAGATTTGGGGCTGGAGAAGGTAGGGGTCTGGGGAGACATGAGGAGATTGGAGGAAATATTATTGTCTGAGTTATGTATTGCTGCATAAAATATCACCACAAATTTAGCAACCGAAAGCAGCACACATCTCTTATCTCACAATTTCTGTGAGTCAGGAATTTGGATATGGCTTAACTGGAGACTTTGTTTCATGGTCTCTTTCAAGGCTGCAATAAAAGTGTCAGCTGGGGCTGGGGTCTCATTGGAAGGTTCATCTGGGGAAATTGACCAAGCTGACCAAGTTCATGTGGCCACTGGTGTGATTCGATTTTTCATGGGTTGTTGGATTGAGAGCCTCAGTTCCTTCCTGACTATTAACTAGAGGCCTCCTTCGATTCTTTGCCATGTGGGTCTCCCCAACAGGCTGCTTGCTTGCTCAAAGCATGAAAACCATGGAGGCAATAAAAAGAATCAGCTAGCACGACACAGTTACAATCTTATGTAATGTAAGCACTGAAGTGATTTCCCATCACCTTTGCCATATTCTTTTGGTGAGAAGCAAGTTGCTAAGCCAGCCCACACTCAAGAGGAGGGTATTACACAAGGGTATACCAGGAGATGGGGATTATTAAAAGCCATCTTAGAGTTTGCCCACTACAATCACTGGTACAATCTGTGCTCTAGTGGTTTTAAAGAAATTGATTGTGGGTCCAGTTAAAACCAGGCGTTAGAAAACCTATGTACTTGGTGTGATTCTGTGCATAAAGTGTGCTGATTCATGACTCAGGTGACAGAGTCACAAAGTTAGGGAGAGACCAACCCTCCCCTTGCCTACCACTCTGCTATAGACAACAGTGCTGTTCAAGATGGCCACTAGCAGAGGACAGCTGTGCATGGTCCAGAAAGTTCCTATGGAAGAAGAAGTTATGACAAGGGACTCTAATAAGGAACTTAGATCAGAAGAACATGAGAGGACATATTTCTAAGCATAAAGTGAAATGCCCATTGAGATTCACAAAACTAAGTGAAAGAGTCTTTGAGGGAAGTCCGTGTTCCTCCTTATGAGTGTCTCTGCATTTGGTGTCATTTGGGCATTAAATGTTCATGTGATCTCTTGATGAAGCCTTTCTTCATATCTAAAACCACATTCATTATCTTTCCTGTCAAACTAGCCCCTCCTCCAACGTCCCTATTTCTGATAGCAGTCATTCAGGCTCAACACCTTGGAATAATCTTCAACTCACTTGTACTTTCCTAGAGTCTCTGCTGCCAACTAACTCCACAATCACTGGGGTCCACAGCTCTTCTGCCCTGTTGCTTTCCACTTCCCAATACATGGCTTCCATGCCTGAGCCAATGTCACATCATGCTTCAAGATGGGTGCTCCTGCTCCAGACATCATGTCTACGTTCCTCCCAGGAGGAAGAAAGAAAGAGGTGTCACCCCAATGTTGTATCCACCACCAAAATACAGTTTACAGCCGATTGGCCAGAACTTAGCCACTCGTTGCTCCAAGGGAGGCTGGAAATATAAAATTTATTCTGGAAGCTGTATTTCCAGTGAAAACCTGGAGGTTCTGTTTAATGAAGGAGAACTGATAGTGGGGGACAGCGCTCAGTCTCTGTCTTAGACTATCAAACTGAATTGGTTCCAAACTTTCTCAAGTCGAATTTAATTCTAACTTTAGAGCTAGAAGAGGGACTTTTAGAGATCACGTGGCATAATCTTAATTTTACAGAAGAGGAAACTGGAATCCAGAGATGAAGTAACTTGCCGATAACAGGTTAGTGGCAAACTTGAAATTAGAACCTGACAAATTCCTCTTCCTAAAGTCTCCTACAATTGTTAAGAGGAACACAGTATGGTTGAAAACCAGAGGCTGGGGAGGTAAGAAGGTTGAACTCATGTCCTCCATACCATCAGCAAGTCATCTCTTATTGGACAAGTCACCCAAGTGCCTCTTAATTACATTCTCTGTAAAATGAGGGGATTGGACAATATGTCACCTCATTGTTCTTCCATTATTATAATTCCATATGATCCTATGATTTTTATGATTTTTCTATGCCTCCAGTTTTTCAATGGTGGTCTACTGCCCACTGTTCGGGTGTTTGAGGCCTTACCTGATGGACCCCAGACTGACATTTCAGATGTATACCCCATCCCCCTCTCCACTCCACACACTCATTCTCTGAACACAGCCCACATCTCCTTTTTGCCCCTTTGTTCATGGTGTCCCATCTGTTTGTGAAATAGACTGCTTCACTAACCCCCTTCTTTGGTGGTCGATAATCTTCCCCATGCGTCAAGGTCTTTTTAGATAGATACATACATACATAAAAATTATTAAGCATTTATACTGAATTAGGCCTTGACCTGAGAACTTTTTTTCATTTTTTTTAAATATAATTTATGATCAAATTGGTTTCCATAGAACACCCAGTTGACCTGAGAACTTTAAATGTATTGACTCATTTAATACTTAAAATAAGTCTATGAGAGACATGCTCTTGTTATCCCCATTCTACAGAGGAGCAGACTAAGGCACAGGAAGTTAAGTAACTTGCTGTGGCACAAAATATGTTATTCAAATATGTTTCATCTTCCTCTTCCCGGGCACACATGTCCCATTGTCCTTTGTGATTAAGCTAAGACCCTGTGGCTGGCTTCTGACCAAAAGAATATGGCCTGGCCCTTAAAAACATCCCATGAATCTGTGTCTTTTCTTCCCCTTCTGCAGCATCTTCAGAAGCCATATGTTGATATGGTGGCATCACAAGATGATGGGCCTTCCATCAGTCAAGGTCCCTCCTATCCTGACTATGCACTTGCCTAAAGGCATACAGCTATTAGAGGCAGAGACTGAATATGAAGTCGGGGCATGTGACTCCAGAGCTCAACACGGTCAACTTCTAGGCCATATAGTGCCTTCTCCTACTTTTGTAACTTTCCCTAGGGAGTATTTCAAACATTTACAGAAGTTGAAATAGTAGTATAATGAACCCAAATCTACCCATCACCCAGATTAAGACATTATCAACTCATAACACCAAACCCCCTCAAATATCTGATTATAGATGGTCAGAGGACCTGAATAGACTTTTTTTTTCCAAAGAAGACATCTGGATGGCCAACAGACACATGCAAAAGTGCTCAACATCGCTGATCGTCAGGAAAATGCAAATCAAAACCACAGTAAGGTATCACCTTACATCTGTCAGAATGGCTAGAATCAAAAAGACAAGAAATAACAAGCACTGACAAAGAGGTGGAGAAAAAGGAACGCTTGTGCACTATTGGCGGAAGTGTAAATTGGTGCAGCCACTGTGGAAACCAGCATGGTAGTTCCTCAAAAAAATAAAAAATAAAAACACCATATGATCCAGTAATTCCACTACTGGTTATTTATCCGAAGAAAACAAAAGCACAGATTTGAAAAGATACATGCACTTCTGTGTTTATTGCAGCATTATTTACCACAGCCAAGATATGAAAGCAATCTAAGTGTCCATCAATACATGAATAAATGAAGAATATGTGGTGTATATACACAATGGAATATCACTCAGTCATAGAAAAGAATGAGATCTTGCCATGTGCAACAACATGGATGAATCTAGAGAGTATAACGCTGGGTGAAATAAGTCAAACAGATAAAGACAAATACCGTATGGTTTCACTTATACATGGAATCCAAGAAAACAAAACAAACAAACCAATGAACAAGATAAAAGCAGAAACAAACCCATAAACACAGAGTACAAACTGATGGTTGCCAGAGGTGGGGGGATGGCGTGGGGGGGATGGGCAAAATGGGCGAAGGGGAATGGGAGGTACAGGCTTCCAGTTATGGAATGAATAAGTCAGAGGGAAGAAAGGTTCACCATAGGGAATCTCCTCAATGGTGTTGTAGTAGTGTTGTGTGGTGACAGATGGTAATGATCACTCATGATCAGCACAGAGAGCATAATGTATCAAATTGTCAAGTCACTGTGTTGTACACCTGAAACTAACGTAGTCTTCTGTGTCAACTATACTTTAGTAAGAAAGAGAGATTATCAACTATGGCCAACCTTGTTTCATCTATAGTTCCACTCCCTCACTATTACTTGAAGCTAATACGTCATGATATCATTACACCTGTAACCATTGCACCATGTTATCTCTATAAACAGGATGTGGTTTTTTAAAAAAACATAACTATACCATTACTACATACATATATCATGATGTATATAAATGTTAAATCACTATTTATACACCTGAAATCAATATAATACTGTATGTCAACTATTCAATTTCAACTTTCAAAAAGTAAACAAAATATGCCATCAACTCGCTAAAATGATAAGCAGGGGCGCCTGGGTGGCTCAGCTGGTTGAGCATCTGACACTTAATTCCGGCTCAGGTCATGATCCCAGGGTCACAGGATGGAGCCCCTCGTCTGGCTCCACACTGAGTGAGCAGCCTAATTGAGATTCTCTTTCTCTCTCTCTGCCCCTCCCCCATTCATGTTCTCTGTAAAAAAACACAAAAAACATGTGTCAACCTAAGATATGCTTAAATTTTTTTAATAAAATAAACTCATAAGCAGAAATTCGTGTACATATTATTAATGTGTATTTTCTTTGTAGTTTGTTTGAATCAGGAAAAATAAGGTATATACATTGCAATTGGTTGATAAGTCTATCTCTTTTTTTAAAACATTCTCCAATCTTCTTTTTGTTAGGCTTTGGTGAGAAATAATAGATATATAACATGGCATACATCAACAAAATGAAAAGGCAACCTACCAAATAGGAGAAAATATTTGCAAATGATATATCTGATAAGGGGTTAAAAACCAAAATATATAAAGAGCTCATATGACTCAAAACCCTAAAAACAAATAACCCAAATAAAAAATGGGCAGAAGGGTGCCTGGATGGCTCAGTCAGTTAAGCATCTGACTTCAGCTCAGGTCATGATCTCACAGTTTGTGAGTTCGAGTCCCACATCGGACTCTGTGCTGACAGCTAGGAGCCTGGAGCCTGCTTCGGATTCTGTGTCTCCCTCTCTCTCTGCCCCTCCCCCGCTCATGCTCTGTCTCTCTCTGTCTCTCAAAAATGAATAAATGTTAAGAAAAAAAAATTTTAATGGGCAGAGGATCTGAATAGACATTTTTCCAAAGAAGACATACAAATAGCCACCAGGTACATGAAAAGTGCTCAACATCATTAACCATCAAGGAAATGCAAATAAAAAGCCCAATGAAATATCACCTCACAACTGTTAAAATGGCTGTCATCAAGAAGACAAGAGGTAACAAGTGTTGGCAAGGATGCAGACAAAAGAGAACCCTCATGCACTGTTGGTGGGAATGTAAATTGGTGCACCCACCATGGAAATCAGTATGGAGGTTCCTCTAAAAATTAAAAATAGGACTACCACGTGATTCAGCAAGTGCACTTCTGGGAATTTGTCTGAAGAAAATGAAAACACTAACTCAAAAAAAGATATCTGCACCCCCAGTTTCATTGCAGCATTATTTATAATAGCCAAAACATGGAAACAACAGTATTTGTCAGAGAAAGATGGATATTGGATGACCTCACCTACATGTGCCATCCAAACACATGTGTGTGTTGCAAAATGGTTGACACAATAAAGTTAGCTAACACACCCATTACTTCACACAGTTACCTTTTTTGTGTGTATACTGACAACATTTAAGATACCCTCTCAGCAACTTTCAAGTGTATAATACAGTATTGTTAATTAGAGTCACCACGCTGTATATTACATCCCAAGAACTTAATTCATCTTCTAGCTGGAAATTTGTATCCATTGACCAGTATCTCCTCCATTTCCCCCTACCACCCAGTCCCTGGCCAACACCATTGTACTCTCTTTGCCATGAGTTGGACTGTTTTTTTAATTCCACATATAAAAGAGATCGCATAGTATTTGTCTATTGCTGTTTAGATTTATTTCACGTTAGCATAATGCCCTCAAGTTCATCCATGCTGTCACAAAAAGCTGAATTTCCTTCTTTTTATGGTTGAATACTATTCTTTGTATATACGTATATATACACATATATATATGTATATATATACACACCACATTTTCTTTATCCATTCATTCATTGATGAACAGTTAGGTTGTTTCCTTAACTTGTCTATTGTGAATAATGCTGCAATAAACAGATATTTCTTTGAGATAGTGATTTCATTGTCTTCACATATACACCTAGAAGTGGGATTGCTGGATCATATGGTAACTCTTTTTTAAATTCTTTGAGGAACCTCTATACTGTTTTCCACAGAGGCTGTACCAATTTACATTCCCACCAACAGAGCAGAGGGTTCCCTTTCCTCCACATCCTGGCCAACACTTATTATCTCTTGTATTCTTGATGACAGCCATGCTAACAGCTATAAAGTGATATCTCATCATGGTTTTGATTTACATTTCCCTGATGATTAATGATGTCGAGCATCTTTGATAAATATCTAATAATCTCTAGGCACGCCCCTCTTTCTCTTTTATTCTTTGTAATTTTTTATTAATATTTATTTATTTTTGAGAGAGAGAATGAGAGACAAGGAGACACTGAATCTGAAGCAGGCTCCAGGCCCTGAGCTGTCAGCATGGAGCCCAATGCGGGGCTCGAACTCACGAACTGTGAAATCATGACCTGAGCTGAAGTTGGACGTTTAACCGACTGAGCCACCCAGGCTCCCCTGTAATTTTTGTCTTTTTTCTTTTTTTTTTTTTTCAAGGAAAATGAGTAGCTTGTCCTGTAGAATTTCCCATGATTTGGGTCAATGCCACCTCTTTGCTTTTCCTGGTTTCCCCAGTTGGATATCATTTTTCCCCTGTAGGAACCCTGCTCCCCAGAGCAATTTCTAGCCCTTTCCATCTCCATGTGACCTTTCACGCCACCCCCCCACAACCCAAAAATCTAGACTTGTTTCTTGCAAACTAGGAACTTCATAACTTTTGTCAGATTGTTGGATTGATGTGCGGGTGTCAAGGTGGCCTTTGAGTTATGGGCTTTGCTGACAAAGTGGGGAGCCTTGCTGTTTGGAGAGAAAGCCTTGGCCAGGAAGGAAGGATGAGAAGGGTGAGGAATCTGGGCTCTGGAGTCAGACATATCCATGTTTGAGGTAAATCTCACTGTTTGCTGGCTGGATGACTTTGGGCAAATCATTAGCCTTGTCTGCATTGGTCAGAGTTCTTAGTTTCAAGTAACAGAAACAGAACCTAGTCAATCTAAGCACATAATAGGTGTTTTATTTATTTTTTAAGTTTAATGTATTTATTTTGAGACAGTGGGGAGCCGAGAGAGGAGAGAGAGAATCTGAAGCAGGCTCCACACTGTTAGCGCGGAGCCTGATGCGGGGCTCGAACTCACAAACTGTGAGATCATGACCTGAGCAGAAGTCAAGAGTCAGAGACTCAACTGACTGAGCCACCCAGGCACCCCCAGAATAGGTGTTTTAGTGGTAGTTTGCAGAATAATTGGGAAGGAAGGAGAAAGTTGAGGCAAAGAAGCCAAAAACAATATCCAGAACCACACCATGGACCTACACTGGTGAGGAGATCACTGTTGACACCACTAACAACAATTTCCAGCACTGGGTGCCACGGTTTGCACTGTTTGAGTCCCTGGTGATTCCCACATTCGGGCAGAGGGTTGGAAGCAGTGTTGGTAATATCTGAAAACGATTTAGAGACTCCATTTGGTCTATTGGTGTCCTGACAATGCCATTTCCTTGTGATCTAATGAATCAAACAAGATGACTCTTCTTTGCAGAAGAGGAATTTGACAGGTCCTAGAATGACAGCCAATGTCTTGGTTCTACCACTTATTTCCCTGCCAGAAGGAAGGCCAAAAAAGAGCCCCATCCTCCCCTGTGGCTCTTCAGGAAATGTTTCTAAGCTTCCCAGAACAACTTCTGAGCATTGCATACAGAGCTAGCACTGCCTCTATCAAAGTTTTTATTCCCATCATAAAACTCTTCTTCATGTGGATCTCATGCTCTCCAAAGCTAACCTGATACATTAATTTTATCTAAGAGGTTAATGATTCATAAAGAATTATGGTGTAATGTCTTCTGCTTCATCTAATAAAAGCGATCAATTCGTTAATTAATGCTACCCTTCCCTCAGCATTTATTGAACTTTCATTATGCTCTAGGTACTGTGATAGATATTGGAGATGCAGAGTGAACTAGACAGACATGGTACCTGCTCTAATGGAGCCTATAGTCTGGTAAAGGCAGACAGACACACAATTATAAAGAGATGCATGGCAGCTTCAAAATATGTCCACAAATTCTTTTATAATTTCCCTTTCAAGAGGTGAAACTTAGTTCCCTTCCCTTTAACTGTGGACTGAACTTAGTGACTCATGTCTAACAGATAGAATGTGGCAGAAGTAATGATATGTGACTTCTGAGACTTGAGACCTCCTAGAGCCATTACAGTTTCCTTCTTTCTCCCTTTTTTTGATCACTTGCTCTGGGGGAATGTCACTGCCATATTGCAATGACACTCAAAAAGCCCAATGGAAAGGTCTATATACCAAGGAACTGAGGCCTCCTTCCAAACGCTATGTGAGTGAACCTTCTTCTGAGCAGATCCTCCAACCCCAGTCAACCTTTCAGATGACTGCAGTCCCAGTGAACATCCTCTCTGCAACCTCATATGAGATCTTAAGTCAAAATCACCCAACTAAGCCACTCCTGACCCACAGAGATTGTAAAGTAATAAATGATTATTGTTCCAAACCACTGGGTCTTGGGGTGATTTGTTATACAGCAATAAATAATGAATATAAGGTATAAATGTGCTATGAAAAAGGAACAGAGGATGCTATGAATACATATAAGAAAGGGTCTTACTCTATTTTGGAGAGTCCAATGAGTTCTTACTGAGGGGTCAGTTAAGCAGACACCTCAACAGAAAGGAGGAGTTAGCCAGGACACAGGGACTGATGTAAAAGGGGAAGTATTCTGGACACAGAGAAACTTATGTGTGGAGGCAAAAGGAAGAAAGTAAGCACAATGTTGCACTTCAATGGGCGAGAAGAGAACTATAGAATCAAGAAAATACCTGCAGCCCTTCAAATCTAAGAGGGAAGGGACTTGAAATAAGGAAGTGGCTGTAGAGTTGGTAGGAAGTGAGTGGATTTGAAAGTTATTTGGGAGGCACCTGGGTGGCTCCGTCGGTTAAGTGTCTGGTTAAGTGTCATGATCTCATGGTGTGTGGGCCCTATGCAGACAACGTGGAGCCTGCTTTGGATTCTCTCTCCCTCTGCCCCTTGTGCTCTCGCATGCTGTCTCCATTAAAAAATAAATAAGTAAACTTAAAAAGAAAAGAAAAGAGAAAGTTACTTGGGAGATAGAATCCACAGATCTTGTCTACCCCCAGATTTGTTGGAAAGAAGGTGTAGAAACTCTCTTCCGATAATGATTTTCCCTTTGAACAGAAGGTTAGGTCATCTGTTCAGATGGGATTGGGAAAAGTAGAGAGTGCAGTGCTTTGAAGGATGTGGAGGAGGTTTGCAATAGCTGGAGTTGTGAGTGGGAGAATGCTCACAAGGAACATGTATGAGGATTGATAGACAGCATCAAGGAGCCATATTGAGGTGAGAGACTACAGATTTATGGAACCATCACTGTGCACAATGATTTGATTTTCTCTATCTATGCTCAGCAGTTCAAGCACAGGAGTGGGGGGAAAGGTCACTTGAATTCACTTAAGGTTGAAGGTTTTGTCTGGACAGGCAACACAGAAAGGCAATGAACAAGGATTTGAGTAGAGTTGGAGTGATAAACAGTGGTATATAAGCTGAGAAGGGGAAAACAATGAGAACAGGAAGGAGGCTAATAGACTGAGGTGTGGTGCACGTACCTCACATACACACACGTGGGTTGTGATGTGCAACCCAGATCACCTTTCAGTGAAGGACTTGTTGCCTCAGTTGCCAGCAATGCTGTCACAGGCTGCGCTGAGCTCTGTTGCCAGGCCTTTTGAGGATTGGTTCATAGCTGCAGAGTGCTAGCTGCCTCACCCCAAGTCTCACGCCCTCTTCAGTGGCCCATTTCCAATGACTAGTTGAGACAGGGGTATAAAGGCCTGGCTATCTTGGCCCAACTCAGAACAACACTTATAGGGCCATTGTAGCTTCAGAGCTTCCCTAAGGGACTCACCAAAGCTGTTACCGGGTTCACAGCACATCCCAACTTCTGCCCAGTTCTGCTTCCTTCGCCTCCTTCCTACAAGTATGTATTAGTCCCAAGGGTGCTTCTTCATAAGCATCTTGCACACTAAACTCCCTGTGAGAGTTTGCTTCCTAGGGAAACCAACCTGTGACATGGTGTCTCTGGACTGAGCCCCAGTGAGGTTGAAGACTAGTATACTGGGAGTAACTGAGCGAGTTGGAAGGATGAAAGGGTGTAGCCCTTTCAGGGTAAGATGTCTTAATTTATTATTTCAGAGGTGAAGTGTTTCTGGATGATGCCAAGGACAAGGGTGTAGCCAAGAGAGTGGGTGACTAAAGTGGGACGAAGGTCGGAGTCATTGAGGATGAGGAAGTCACCAAGAATCCATTAAATCAATAAGCATTTATCAAGACTCTACTCTATTAGCTATTTACTTCTGTGAACAAATTACCTCAAAATCTACAGGCTTAAAACAGCAAACATTTATGATCTCACAAGGTCTGTGGGTCAGGAGTCTGAGCATGGCTTACTTGTTTCTATCTGATCATCTCTAACAAGGCTTCAGTCAAAGGGTTGGCCAGGGCTACATCTCAAGTTTCGACTGCTCCACTTCCAATCCCTTCCAAGCTCACTCATGTGGCTGCTGGCAGGCCTCAGGCACTCTGCATGTTGACCAGAGATATCAGTTCCTTGTTACCTGGGTGTTTCCATAGGGCGGCTCACAACATGGCGGCTGGCTTCCCTCAGAGTGAGCAAGTAAAAGAGTGTGAGAGGGTATTTAAGACAGAAGCCACTGTCTTTTGTAACCTAATCTCCAAAGTGACATTTGTCACTTCTGCTGCATTCTGTTTGCTAGGAAGGAGTCAGAGTTCATCCCACACCCAAGGAGAAGGGATTACACAGGGCATGAATAAGAGGTGGGGGACCACGGGAGCCATCTTAGAAGCTGCCTGCAACACTTACTATGTGCAGGGCACTATTCTAGGTGCCAAAGATACAGCAGCGACCAAGCCTTTTTTTCTTAACACATTCAAGTTGAGGGAGACAGACAAAAACAAATACATACATAAGACGATTTAAGGACATTTGTGCTATGAAAATAACAAAGTAAGATAATGTGAAAGAGAATAACCGGGTGGCCAAGGAATGACTTTCTGAAGTGACGTTTTAGTTGTCAACTAGAAGGATGAGAGGTATTTATCCATGCAGAAATTTGGGAGGAAAAGTTGCCAGGCAGAGGGAACAGCAGACATAAGGAATGACCTTGGTGAGTTCACGTGCTAGAGTAGAGTGAGAGAATCCAAGAACCCGAAAAGAGAGACCGAAAGTGGTTGGGAACAAGATCATGCAGGGCCTTGTAACCCACGCATGGTGAGGAACATGGACTTTTTCATAAAAGCAATGGGAAGCCACTGGAAGGTTTTAAGCAGATGGGAGACATGATGTAATTTGTGTTCTAAAAATATCACTTTGTGTGCTGTAGGGAGAATGTAGACTGAATGTTCGAAGCATAGAGCAGAGACCCAGAAAGATGGCAGAATTTGGGAGGGGGCGGAAGACAGAGAGGTAGATGCCTACATATTCAGTGAGTCATGGGGACTTTAGTAGATGACTGTAATACACAAGGGTTATTGCTGGCAGGAAGAAGCTTCTAAGGAGTAGAGGTTTTGACATGAATGTGGAAGAATAGTGGTCTGAAAGCAGCACTGGGGAGCAAGGTGGCACCTACCCGACCTCCGGGCATGGAAGTCGGTAGGTTGTGAGGGACTGAGCAGCGCCCACTAGACAGGCCTGCTCAGGAAGCCAGGTTTCAGTTAAAGCGTCAGGACCTAAAGAGCATTAGGTGAGGAAATCGATGCCTGAACCAAGTGGCAGAGAGCCCTTTTGTCATCTGGCATTGCCGACTCATAGCAAAGATTATCCAGGGCCCTTCTCTGACCCTCATCAAATCTGAGGCAGAAAGAGACACTCCAAATTCTGAGAATTCGGAGGTGACTGTTAACAAGATAAGCTACTTTTTGAAATTAATTTTGGCTTTAGGCTTCAGCCTTTGAAATTCCAATTAGGTTATTAGCCAGCCAGCCTTCACAAATCTTCAATTGCCCTTCATCCTTCTACCTACTGCTTCCCTGTAAGTGACTCAGCTAGGGCAGTCTGCCCAGGAAAATGTTGTTTTCTGGTTTACTACAGCAAGATCCAGAGAAATAACAGGCCAAGCTGGAAATAAGCAGGTCAAGGACCAGATCTGGCCCTGGAGTTGGAAGGTGTTTAAGCTTCCCCTAAAACAGTGTTTCTCAACCTTTTTTTTTTTCTTTTTCTTTTTTGTATTATGGTTCCACCAAGGAGCCTGTTTGGATATTTATTCCCTAATGTCTTCCCATGAAATGTTGCTACCACAGATGTTTATGCCCTTTGGAAGGCCACACACCCCCGTGACATCTAAGATGCCTCTACCCTCAGGCACCAACTTTGGCCCCCTCGGGGATGACACCACTCCCACTGAGAATGCCTCTCCTAATGCAAAGAGGCACCTCCAATGGGGAAGATTGCAGGCACAGGAGCAGAGCCTGTTGTGACATGCTTTAGAACTGGGGGCTGGGAGAAGTGAGCCCCTGACCCAAACCACATCAAATATGGAAACTATTGCTGCTACAGATAGAACTGTCACTGATACTTCATATATTGGAAGGCATTTGCTCATTTGTTTTGTTTTGGAAATTCCACATATGAGTGAAATCCTATGGTATTTGTCTTCCTCTGACTAAGCAAAGGATTTAAGAGAGAGAGAGAGAGAGAAACCAAAAAACAGACTCTGCTCTAGAGAACAAATTGATACTTATCAGAGGGGAGGTGGAGAGGATGGGGGAAATAAGGGGTGCAGATTAAGGAGGGCTCTCATCGTGATGAGCACGGGTGATGCATGCAAGCATTGACTCACTACGTTGTGCACCTGAAACGAACATAGCACTGTATATGGACTATAGTGGAATTCAAATTAAAAAAAAAACTGAATAAAAAACAAACAAATAAGTTAGAGGTCAGTCTTCTGTGCTTCGATGACTTATCCTTGATTGGTTCCATTGGGACACGATGGTTCCTCTTGGGACAGATCGCTGAATTGAGTTCCGGGGTGACAGAGAAAATCCTGTAGCAAAGGTGGCCACCCCGAGGTACGCTGTTGCTCCATTAAACAAACCATGACGTGTCCCTCTCACCACAAGAGCCGGCAGTGGCTGCTAGCTAAAATCTTCCATCTTCTGTGTACACACTAAGCAGCCCGCACATCCTGCCTCCTGCCCCCCTGGCTGTGGCCCCTCCAGCCATCTGGCAAGAGGAGCACATGCGGCCCCCCAGAAGGGCTGCCCTCCCTCCCTATCTCCTCAACCATTGCTGATCAGCTGGAAGGTAGTGGGGACAGAGGCAGGGAGTCAGCTCCCCAGAGAGCAGCTTCTATCCGAGATCCAACAGGGAGCTGGGGGACCCTGTGCCTGGGGAATGGAGCTGGGGGAGAAGGTGCCTCTCCCCACCCCACCCCCACCCCCTGGCAAACACTCTCAGGCTGCCAGAAGCTAAGACAGGCTGCCATGACCAGATGCTCTGTTATTAACTGGGCTTTGGTTCACCTGAGCCTCCTGTCCCTGCTGAGCAACAGCAGGCAGTCTGCCTTGATTCTCAAGCCCATGTTTACGTGTGGAGGGGCTTGGATGGACTGTATCTATAAAGAGAATCGCTAAATAGCTCTCAGGCTGCACTACCCTATTTTCTCATCTCCCAGGCATACCCAGCCCCCCAGCATGCCCCCCGACACAGTCTGATCATGGAATAGAACAAAATCAGTGTGTTAGCCCCCTTCCTTGAAGACTCATGTGTTCGGCCCATGTGACGGTCCCCAGCACCTTGCACCCTCCTGAGCTCACTGACTTCCCTTGGAGAAGACTCCCATGGGTACTGAAGGATTAGCCCTCCCCCACCTTCAGTTAATATACGAAGACACCCTACAGCAGGGTTCTTAACTCTGACATGTAAGTCCCCCACTGCAGTATGTATTGGAACCATCTGGGGAGGGGCCTCTGGGTGGCTCAGCCTGTTAAGCATCCGACTCTTGGTTTCGGCTCAGGTCATGATGTCATGGTTCTTGAGTTCAAGCCCCACATCAGGTTTTGCGCTGACAACACGTGGAGCCTGCTTGGAATTCTCTCTCTCCTCCCTCTCTATCCCTCCCCTGGCTTGTGGTAGCATGGGTGCTCTCTCCCTCAAAATAAATAAATCAACTTAAAAAACAAACAAACATCTGGATAGCATGTCTGGGCAGAGGCTCCAGAGATTCCGGTTCAGTAGGTCTGGGGTAAAGCATAGGCCCTGGGATATTTAAAAAAAAATTTTTTTCATGTTTATTTATTTATTTTGAAAGAGAGAGAGAAAGCACAGGCAGGGGAGGGGCAGAGACAGAGGGAGAGAGAGAATCCCAAGTAAGCTCCATGCTAACAGCACAGAGCCTGATGCAGGGCTAAATCTCATGAACCATGAGATCATGACGTGAGCCAAAATCAAGAGTCAGACCTTTAACCAACTGAGCCATCCAGGTGTGCCCCAGGCCAGGTGACCTTCAGTGACCCAGATGCTCAGCAGTGTGAAACCAGAGTTTGGGAAGTAGTGCCCTAGGGAGCACATGGATGGGCTTCAGGAATTCCATGGACCCCTGGCACCCCGTGTACCTTACGTGTTTGGTGCTTTTGTCCAAATAAAGGCGTACACAATTAAGAGGCACTACTCTAAGAGAGTAGTCAGAACATACTGTTTATTTCATGGGAAGAAAGAGCAAACACTGGTCAACAGAAGAGGCCAGTGGGTCCCCTGGGGGAAGCTGCCCATAGAAGGAGAAAGTGCCACCAACATGGAAGAATGACCCTGTGGCGCTCAGAGAGCAAAAGCTGAGGTCTGGGAAACCCTGTGAAAAAATCAAATATTTGTCAAATCATCCCTATCAGTGGCTTATTTCAGCAAGACTCAGGCCTCTATGAAAGCCTGCTTTGCACATGAAGCACTTCATCCTTCAATAATAGCACCTTTCCCTCTTGGAGTGATGATGTGCTTTGCTCGTACTTTAATGAAAGGAGAAAGAGAAGTGGGGAGAGGAGGAGGAAGAAAGAGGGCGAACTACTGCAAAGGTCATTTCTGATCTTATGAGGAAGATAAAGATATCAAAAAAGATAAAGATAGCTTCACCTGCGATTCTCTCTGTCGTTGACACACGCACACACGCACATACACACACACACACACACACACACATACACACACACACACACAGTGGGATGGTGTTATAATGGACTGACCGTGTGGTATTATTTGAGAGACCTCGGCACAAAAGTGTCATCTGCCCCATCAGTCATTCCACCTTTGTATCTTTGTGGATCTTGAATCCTGAGGTTGTCTCCTCTCTCAAATTTTCCTATCAGAATTTAAATCCTCTCGTTGGAGACGGAGATTTCAACCAGGGGTTCCTAACCTGGATCGGTGGATGCCCCTAGGCTGTGGGAGGCTTTTTTAGTGAGTATCACGATTACCAGACTGGGTTGAAATGCAGATTCCATGGCCCCATACGTTTGCAAAGAGTCTGGTTCCTCCACTCTGGGGAGGGCCTCAGGAGTCTGAATTTTATTTTATTTTTTTTATTTTTTTTTTTAATTTTTTTTTCAACGTTTATTTATTTTTGGGACAGAGAGAGACAGAGCATGAACGGGGGAGGGGCAGAGAGAGAGGGAGACACAGAATCGGAAACAGGCTCCAGGCTCTGAGCCATCAGCCCAGAGCCTGACGCGGGGCTCGAACTCACGGACCGCGAGATCGTGACCTGGCTGAAGTCGGACGCCCAACCGACTGCGCCACTCAGGCGCCCCAGGAGTCTGAATTTTAAACAAAGCTCCCAAGAGCCTCTGATACGTGTTCTCCTTAGGCCGCACTTCAGGTAACACGACTCCAGAGGGTTGCGAACACCTGTGGGCATGTTATATGTGAGTCTCTTTCTGGGCGTTGGGTCCACAGCTTTAATCAGATTATGGAAGATTCCTTGACTTGAAAGAAGATAGTCACTAATCAGGTAACATTTTAGCAAGGAATTGCAAAAGTAGGGTCCAGAATATAAGGGGTGGGGCCAGAAGGAAAGAAAATTGCTTAGACCATGGATAAATGCAGGAAAAGATTCTCAATACAGTCACCTTGCTACCTGCTCTGATTGAGAAATGGAAGAAATTATAACAAGTATAAGGACTAAAGAGAAGGATCTGTAACCTGGGGGGGAAATTTTTTTAATTTACATCACAAAGATCTAATTTCCTTACTATATAAAGAGCTGCTGCAAATTAATAAAGAAAAAGACCACTAAACCAATGGAAGAATGGGCAACAGATGTAAACAAACAGTTCGAAGAAAAGGAAATATAAATGGCTCTTAAACACATGAAACGATGCCCAGTGTCACTTATTAAAAGAGAAATACAATTTAATATTGCAATGAGATCTCCTTTTTCATCTGTCACATTAAGGAACACAAAAAAGTTGAATAACACACTGTGCTGGTGGGGATAAAGAACAATGTAGCCAACGCGTATAAAAGCTACAAATGCCTGCCCCATTTGATGCAACCTGACCACTTTTAGGAGCCTGGTTAAATTAAATTACTCATGGCAATCCATACAAAGGAATAGGATGCAGCTATAAAATGGTAGTCTTTTTTTTTTTAATGGCTAGTCTTTTTATGTGCTTATGAAAAGCATCTCTAAGATGCGTGGTTCTGCGAAAGAAAAAGCAAAATGCTTGGGGCACCTGGGTAGCTCAGTTGGTTAGGCGACCGACTTCGGCTCAGGTCATGATCTCATGGTTCGTGAGTTCCAGCCCCTCATCAGGCTCTGTGCTGACAGTCAGAGCCTGGAGCCTGCTTCAAATTCTGTATCTCCCCTCTCTCTACTCCTCCCCTGCTCACGCTCTGTGTCTCCCTGTCTCTCAATAATAAATAAATGTTAAAAAATTTTTTTTTAAAAAAGCAAAAGCAAGATGCTGAACAATGTGTGTGATGTGTTGCCATCCGTGGCAACAGTATGGGCCTATTTGCTCGTGTTTGTATAGATTCTCTCCTGCAGGATATGCCAGGACCTGTTAACAATGGTTAGACAAGACAGGGTTCGTGAAGAAAACTTTTTTCAATACCCTTTTGCTCTGAGATGCCTGGTCCCCTAGGGGAGAGGCCAGGCCACACCTCTGCAATCTCCAGCTCCCAACCAGTCACACTGTGGGTGCTCAAAAAATTTGAAAGATGAATGGATGGGATATATTCTACTCCTTGATATGCTGGGTGTCAATAAGATTGAGAACCATTACACCCCAGGCAAGAAGAGCTTTAAGAGAGCAGTTTCTCAAGGTCTTCTCTATAACTTAAAATCAACTTCTCCTTCGGGGCACCTGGGTGGCTCAGTCGGTTGAGCATCCGACTCTTGATCTCGGCTCAGGACTTGCTCACGATTCTTGGGATCAAGCCCCGAGTTGTCTGCGCTGATAGCGTGGAGCCTGCTTGGAATTCTCACTCTCTCTCTCTCTCTGCCCCTCCCCTGTCCGTGCTTTCTCTCTCCCTCTCCCTCTCAAAATAAATAAATAAACTTAAAAAAAAGCAACTTGACCTTTAAGGCCTGGTTCATAGGCTGACTCCTCCATAGGGTCTTGGATAACCTCCTTCCCTGAGGCCCCAACCCCATCTCCTATGGGTTAAAGCTCGTTTCATTCCTGTGTACTCCTATAGCATTTTCCTTAATCTCTTCTCATAGAATGTATCTCAGTCTGCTTTGTGGTTTAGATACTAATTTGGATATTGGTTTCTCCCAGATTTAAAAAAGCAAATTTCTAAGTGGCTGGGACTCTCTCTTCCCCGTCTCTGTCTGTACCTCCTCAGTGCCAACACAATGAATGTAGATGATTCACAGTCAAGGCAACACAGCCCGCTTGACAAGACATCCCCGGCAGGACTGTGCTCCAGATTGTACCACAAGAGACATCGGCACGATGGGTGATAATAGCCACGAAAATAGGCCTTAACTGGGCCACCTCCTCATGAGTCACTTGATTTACTCAGATGTTTGAAGTAATGTCTGTCACCAGCCAGTTAGGCATTAGCAGATAGGACTCAGCAAATTGTCTGCATTTCTTTCCAGTTCAGCAGGCCTGGAGCAGAGGGCGCGGGGGGGGGGGGGGGGGGGGGGGGTCTTATGCTTCTTCTCCTCTCTCCTTCCATGTTCATAGCAGGTCTCATGAAGCAAACAGGCTTACTTCCATTCACTCCAGAAGTGGCTTCAAAATCCCTCTCAAAAGACAGCAGCTACCTACCCATCAACTGGAACTAGCATACAAAGGAAAATCTATTGGCCATCACATCCCCTGGAGCAGGGTACCCTGCCAGCGTATTATAGAAGTGCTCCCAAGGGCATTGAGTCCCAGGCATATTCTAAGCCTGCAGGAGTTATGATCAACCTACTTGTGAGCCTTGGACACCGAAGGGCAAATGCACCGGGCCTGGCAGTGCTACGTCCGAACTGATGGGCAAGTTTTCTCTGCCAGTAACTTGGAGACAGACAGACCTCTTTTATCTGGAATCCCATTCGTCAGAATTCCAGGTCACTGGAACCTCCCTATCTTTCTCCTTTCTCCTACCTCCTTCCCCAAACAAACAAAAAAATACATTATCCTTTTAGGAAGTAGAAGAAATAGAAAGGAAAAAAGCTCCCATGAAGATTTTTGTTTTATTGAATGAATGAGTGAATGACTGAATGAATTGGAGGGAGAGAGTGCAAGCAGGGGAGAGGGCCAGAGGGAGAGAGAAACAGAGAGAGAGAGAGACAATCTTAGGCAAGCTCCACACTCAGCATGGAGGCCAACACAGGGCTCGATCCCATGACCCTGGGATCATGACCTGAGCTGAAATCAAGAGTTGGATGCTCAACCGACTGAGCCACCCAGGCGCTCTGGGATTTCTGTTTTAAAACAACGCTACTAGGATATGTCTTGAGATCTGGCCACACTGGGCCAAATCCCCTGCATTCCTTCTCAGAGTATGATTTCCAGTCCCATGTCTGGATAGCAGCCAGTGGTGCTCACTTAGGACCCATGAACTTACAACACACCCAGCTCAATAGAGACTCAATCAGTGGTCTGTACAAACTACAGCCCAAGGGCCAAATCCAGCTCACCACCTATTTTTGTAAATAAGTTTTATTGGAACATGTTTGCTGCATCATTTACATGCTGTGTATGGCCACTTTCAAGCTACAATGACAGAGTTGTACAGTTGTGACAGAAACTGTATGTAAAATATTTACTCTCTGGCCATTTATAGAAAAGGTTTGCAGACCCCTGGCTTAGACCACCTTTGTTGTTTAGATTTTTTAATTTTATTACTATTATTTTGTAAGTAACCTCTACACCCAACATGGGGCTTGAACTCATGACCCCAAGATCAAGTGTCACACACTCTGCTGACTGAGTCAGCCAGGCATCCCAAAACCACTCTTTTTTTAAAGTTTATTTATTTATTTTGAGAGAGAGAGAGAAAGAAAAAGAGAGAGAGAGAGAGAGAGAGAGAGAGAGAGAGAATCCCAAGCAGGCTCCACACTGTCAGGACAGAGAGCCCAACATGGGGCTCGATCCCACGAATTGCAAGATCAAGACCTGAGCTGAAACCAAGAGTAAGATGCTTAACCGACTGAGCCACCGAGGCACCCCTTTTTTAAACTTTTTGGGGGGAATCGCACCAATATTGCCAGAGCTCTCTCTGCCTCTGATCTGTCATCTGTACCATGGGAATAATAGCATTTCTTGATTCCTAATGTCATTCTGAAGACTAAATAATTAATGCATACAAAGTATTAGCATAGTGCTTGGCACATAATAAGAACCAAGCAAATGTTAGATCTTTATCTTGATTACACTGCTTACTCATAATGGCAGTCCTGAAAAAACACATATTCTTAGGCAGGGTGCTGCCAGCCCTGTAATTATTGTATGTAGGTTGCACTTCCAATTGTGCAATGAGCTGGAAAAGGTACAGAGAAGGAGCCTCCAATAATCATGGAAATCGGAGCTGCTGCCTAGGGGAATCCTGAACAGATTATCTCTTTCCTGTGGGAAAAGGTGAAGAACATCCTAAAAGTATGTGTGGAGAGGTGATACAGTATATTGGTTGAACACTCGGGGCTCTGGAGTCTGATAGACGAGGCTTTAAATTCTAGCTCTGCCACTCACCATCTTGGGGACCCTTAGGATGTCATTGTGGATCTAAACAAAAAGACCAACCAAGTGAGAACAAGCAAAGGCTATTTATTTTGAGCTTGCTGTAGCAAGTAAAAGTCAGTCACTTTTACGTGGGCTAAGGCAGAGACTAAAAGGCAGGCAGAGGAGTGGGAAAGTGTTACAGTGGAAAAAGGAAAGGGTTCAAGTGTGCCCTGACTGGATGCTGTTGGCATGAGGAAGCTGCAGGCGGGCTAACTAGAAGAAGGATATCCGGGTTGTTGTTTTTTTTTTTAATTTTTGTAAAGTTTTATTTAAATCCCAGCTAGTTAACATATAGTGCAATATGAGTTTCAGGTGCAGAATTTAGTGATTCAACACTTAGGTACAACACCCGGTGCTTATCACGACAAGTGCCCTCCTCAATCCCCATCACCCATTTAGCCCATTCCCCTGCCCACCTCCCTTCCACTAACCATCAGTTTAGTCTCTGTAGTTAGGAGTCTGTTTTACGGTTTGCTTCCCTCTCTTTTTTTTCCCTCTATGTTCATTTGTTTTGTTCCTTAAATTCCACATACAAGTGAAATCATATGGTATTTGTCTTTCTCTGACTGACTTATTTTGCTTAGCATAATACTCTCCAGTTCCATCCATGTCGTTGCAAATGGTAAGATTTCATTCTTTTTAAAAACAGTTTTTTGAAATGTTTATTTATTTATTTTTGAGACAAGGAGAGAGAGAGAGAGCAGGGGAGGGGCAGAGAGAGGGGGAGAGAAACAATTCAAGCAGGTTCCTCACTGTCAGTGCACAGCCCGACACAGGGCTCAATCCCACGAACCACGAGATCATGACCTGAGTTGAAATGAAGAGTTGGACTCTTAACAGACTGAACCACCCAGGCACCCCATGGTGCCTTTTTTAATGGCTGAGTAATATAACATTACACACACACACACACACACACACACACACACATACACAGTGTATTAATATACAATGTATACCAGGTAATTGTATGTTGTATATGTATGTATGTGTGTGTACACACCATATCCTCTTTATCCATTAATCAGTCAATGGACATTTGGGCTCTTTCCATAATTTGGCTATTGTTGATAATGCTGCTATAAACATTGGGGTGCATGTATCTTTTCAAGTCAGTATTTTTGTATCCTTTGGGTAAATACCTAGTAGGGCAATTGCTGGATCTTCAGGTAGTCCTAGTTTTAACTTTTTGAGGAACCTCTTTACTGTTTTCCAGAGTGGCTACACCAGTTTAGAAGCAAGGTATCCTATGTGATTGGTTAGAGGTGCATAATTGGCTTTCTGTGGTTGGCCCTAAGTTCGAAGCAGGGACAAAAAGTATGGGATCGTGGGCAGAGAGAGAATCCCAAGCAGACTGTGATGTCAGCACAGAGCCCAATGCGGGGCTCGATCTCATGAACCATGAGATCATGACCTGAGCTGAAACCAAGAGTCAGACGCTTGAGTCACCCAGGTACCCAGAGGGTTTGAGATTCTGTCCTTGAATCTGTTTAGCACAGAATCTGGAACATAAGTGCTCAGTGCATGTTAACCACTGTCTTACTGGCTTGTTAACTAAATCCTGAAATGAGAACTTCGTGGAATGGTACTCCTCAGAGTATAAAGGAGGCAATATTAGCAGGAAAAAAAAGGAAAACAGTGTACCTTACAAGAAATATCACGCACAGGATCCACAACAGCAAGAGTGAAGCCATAGTAACAATTACCATGAGCCAGGTATGACTCAGAACAGGTTACATGTATTGGTTTATTTAATCATTATAACTACCTTATGAGGTAGATACTAGCAACATTGTTATCCTCATCTGACAGAGGTAACTTTGACACAGAGAGGTTAAGTAGCTTGCCCAAGTATACACAACTTGTGTGTGGGCCAGGCAGCTGAGCAATAGTCTATGTTCTTTTTTTTTAATATTTTATTTTTATTTTTATTTTTTTAATATTAAATATAATTTATTGTCAACTTGGTTTCCATACACCACCCAGTGCCCATCTCAACAGGTGCCCTCCTCAATGCCCATCACCCACTTTCCCCTCCCTCCCACCCCCCATCAACCCTCAGTTAGTTCCCAGTTTTTAAGAGTCTCTTATGGTTTGCCTCCCTCCCTCAAGCAATAGTCTATGTTCTTAACAATTCTGCCATTCTCACAAGATATTATACATGCTGAGTTTAAAAACAGGGCTTCGCAACCTGTTTTGGCTTGTGGGCTAAATCTAACCCAAAGTCTATTTTTATAAATAAATTTGAATTGGCACACAGGCACACCAATTCATTTGCATGTTGTCTATGACAGCTTTCACACTACAATGGCAGAGTTGAGTAGTTGCAACAGAGATCGTGTGGCCTGCAAAGCGTAAAAAACATTTACTATGTGGCCCTCTATATCAAAAGCTTGCCAACTCCTGGCTAGCTCATTGGATGCCCAACAGATATTTCTTTAATGAATGAATATACTTATTTACTTATTTAGCAAACATTTGCATAGCACTTACTATAGTCAGACACCGTTCCAAGTGCTTTCCAAATTTTAGTTCATCCATTCCTCATAACAACCCAGTAAGACAGGTGGGATTATTGTTCCCATTTTACAGAAAGAGAAACTGGAAAACGGAGAGGTTCTGCATCTTGCCCAAAGTTACACAGGTTGTAGGTAGAAGCGCCGGGATTGAACCCAGGCATTCGGGCTCTGGAGTCCATGCTATCTATGCTGTGTAAACAAATCATAGGTGGGACCTAGTTTTTCTGGTGTTCTGACGAGGGAATTGCTGAATCGTTTTGAGAAGGTGAAGGATGTGGTCAAAGCAGCAAAAGGAGATAAAGTGGTCGAACTCCACATATCCCCTCAGACTTGGTTGATGGCAAGGAGATGCTGAAGAATACAAATTAGGGGCACCTGAGTGGCTCAGTCAGTTAAGCATCGGACTTTGGCTCAGGTCATGATCTCATGGCTTGTGAGTTTAAGCCCCACATTGGGCTCTGTGCTGACAGTGTGGAGCCTGTTTGGGATTCTCTCTCTCCCTCTCTCTCTGCCCCTCCCCCATTCTCTCTCTCTCTCTCTCTCTCTCTCTCTCTCTCTCTCTCACACACACACACACACACACACACACACACATACACAAAGTAAATAAATAAACTTAAAAAATAAAAAAGAGGCACAGGGTGGCTCAGTTGGTTGAGTGTCTGACTTCATTTTGGGTCACGGTCTCACAGTTCATGAGTTAGAGCCCCATATTGGGCTCACTGCCATGAGCACAAAGCATT
The DNA here is from genome assembly GCF_023721935.1 of Panthera uncia. Taxonomy (NCBI): domain Eukaryota; kingdom Metazoa; phylum Chordata; class Mammalia; order Carnivora; family Felidae; genus Panthera; species Panthera uncia. Next base: position 85,963,907 of record NC_064817.1, read on the forward strand.
CTTCAGATCCTCTGGTCTCCTCTCCCTGCCTCTCCCCTGATTGTGTTCTCTCTCTCTTTCTCAAAAATAAATTAACATTAAAAAAGCAATAATCATAATTTTTTTTAATTAAAAAAAAAGTAAATCCCACCATGGAACAAGGCAATAAGAAGCAATTGGTTTAGTGCAAATTCACCCTCACTCCTAAAAAATAAAACAAAAAATGATGGGTGGACTATGTTTATTGTAGTAGACACTTCCTCTTTCTGTCTCCGCACTACCTCAGTTATACCACAGCTGTTACTAGGGAGAGACAGCAAATGACATCAAATGCAATTATAGCTTCAAGGTATAATCCTGGGCCACCAATGAGTCATCAGTTGGCTTCTTGTTGGAGCTGGAGGAAGTCTACCTGTTGGCAGCTTCCAGAAGACCTTGTTGCACATGACTAAGGATGAGGGGTCAACAGAAGCGGCTGACTGAGAAAGAAAAGTCTGAGAGAGACAAGAGAGTCTGTTCTTCTCTTCCTGGTAGGACAAGCAGGATGCCAGGATACTACACCCACGCTGGGGGCCTGGGCTGCAGACCTGGGTCGAGACCAGGTTAGGCCTGCCTGAGGGCTTCTAAGCTTAAAGCCACAGGTGATCTGAAAGCCAGTGATCAAGGCAGAAGCTGAATCTTAAATCCAGGCGGACAGTCCAAATGAAGTGCCAATCCCAATGGGCAGACCAGAAAATCTGGCCTTTTCTAGAGAAAGCCAGGCACAGAAGACCAAAGCAAGAAGGATAGAGACAGTGAGTGAAAGGCAGAGCCAGTGGAGACACCCTGAGCTCTCAGGACAGAGTTGCAGAAACTTTTTATTGGGTGACTCGGCCTTGTCTCTGAGTAGGGATGACAATCCAACCACCATGAAAGGGAGGCAGTATAGTCAAGTGGTTAGGAACACAGACTCGAACATCACAACATCAGAATGTAAATCCTAACTGTTTACCCCGTGGCCTGTGGCTGGTCACCTAGCCAACCTAAGCTTCAATATCCATATCTGTGAAATGGAGATAAAAAAAAAAAAAAAACACTCACAGAGAGTGTTGAGTCCGGTTGAGCCTCCATCTTTGACCCAGGTCATGATCTCACGGTTTGTGAGTTCGAGCCCTGAGTCAGGGTCTGTGCTGATAGCTCGGAGCCTGGAGCCTGCTTTGGATTCTGTGTCTCCCTCTCTCTCTCCCCCTCCCCCACTTACATTCTGTCTGTCTGTCTCAAAAAATAAACATTAAAAAATTATATTAAAAAAAAACACTTGCAGGGTTAAAAAAAAATAAGAGAACATGGTAAGAACTTAGTACACATAAGTAATAAGTGCTGCTTAATATGATTTTTAAAGGGTGTCAAATTGGCTCAAAGGATACATGTCAGATATTTCCAGGCAAAACCTGCATATTACCCACACCCCGACTTGGAATGCTTAAGTGTGTCCCCTTAATAGGAGGCGGGAGTTACGCCCACTGCAGTACTCCCATGGTTGGCTCTGTGAAGGGCACCGCTGGCCGCTAAAGTACTAGGCAAGTGAAATCACTCTTAGACCTCCTCTTCTGGAGGGGGTTTTCTCTTTCCCAACAACCCTTCTTCCTCCAAATGAGCAGGTCCTGCTGGCCTAATTCTGTGAAAGAAAAAAGACCTACACAGACGTAGGTGCTAGAGACATACGTTTCTCAATGTCAAGAAATATTGGGATTGCCCAAAGAAGTGTTTGGTCACATCCCTGGAAGACATAGGAAGAAGGTAGAAAGGGAAGGGATGGATTTCAGAATGTTATCATTTCAGAGTGATGTGGGGCTGCTTGGTTACTGGTTTTCTAAGTATGTTTTGCTCAGCAGTTACCTAATAATCTACCAGGGGAACTAGCAAATAATGCAGATTCTAAACCCCTGGAGTCCTGACTCCTTAAGGTCTGTGTTGTTGGGTTCTTTTTTTCAGTTTATTTATTTATTTTAAGATAAAGAGAGAGAGCACAAGCAGATAAAGGGCAGGGAGAAGGAGACAGAATTCCAAGCAGACTCCAGGCCATCAGCACAGAGCCCGATGTGGAGTTCGAACCCACAAATGAGGAGATCATGATCAAGAGTCAGAAGCTTAAGTAACTGGGCCACCCAAGTGCCCCTTACACTCTGTATTTTTAACAAGATTCCAAGTGGATTCTGTTATTCTATTTTATTATATAATTTTTGAAGATACATTCACATGGCAAAAAAACTTTGAAAACATGGAAATGTGCAGAGCAAAAGCTTCCTTAAGAAAACCCGTCCCCACCCTGAGCTGCCCAGTTCCCACCCTACCCCACCCCCACCGGCCCTATGGACCTAGGCACCTGCTGCTATTTACTTCTCCTGAATCCTATCAGAGTTTCTTTATCAGATGCTTTCTTAGATACCAAACAAAGGCAGATATATATTTTTCACTTTCTTCCCACAAAAATGAGCACTTCACATAGTGTTCTGCATTTTTTTCAAACATTTTTTTTTAACGTTTTATTTATTTTTTGAGACAGGGAGAGACAGAGCATGAACAGGGGAGGGTCAGAGAGAGGGAGACACAGAATCCGAAACAGGCTCCAGGCTCTGAGCTGTCAGCACAGAGCCTGACGCGGGGCTCGAACTCATGGACCGCGAGATCATGACCCGAGCCGAAGTCGGCCGCTTAACCGACTGAGCCACCCAGGCGCCCCTAGTGTTCTGCATTTTTAAGAAAAAAAAAATATATATATATATACATATATAAAGTAGAGATCTTTCCATATCTGAGAAAAAGGAGCTCTTGAACCCTTGTGCACTGTTGGGAACGGAAACTGGTGCAGCCACTGTGAAAAACAGTATGGGGGTTCCTCACAAAGTTAAAAATAGAACAACCATATGACTCAGGAATTCCACTGTTAGTTATTTACCCCCCCACCTCACCCCCCCAAAACACTAGTTTGGAAAGATATACAGACCCCTATGTTTATTATAGAATTATTTACAATAACCAAGATATGGAAGCAGCCCAAATGGCCATCAGTGGATGAATGGGTAAAGAGGAAGTGCTGTATACATATACAATGGAATATTACTCGGCCAAGAAAAAGGATGAGCTCTTGCCATTTGCAACAACATGGATGGCCCTAGTATTATGCCAAGTGAAATAGTCAAGCAGAGAAAGACACGTGCCATGTGATTTCACTTATGCATGGAATTTTAAAAACAAAGCAAGTGAACAAACAATCAAACAAACAAAAAAAGCAGAAACAGACCCGTAAATACAGAGAACAAACTGATGGATTCCAGAGCAGAAGGGAGTGGGAGGATGAACAAAATGGGGGAAAGGGATTGGGGGATACATACAGGCTTCCAGTTATGGAAATGAACAAGTCACAGGGATGAAAGTAACAGCACAGAGAATACAGTCAATGGTGTTGTAATAGTATTGTGTGGTGACAAATGATAGCTATACTTGTTGTGAGCACAGAATCATGTACAAAGCTGTCAAATCACTCTAGCATACACCTGAAGCCAATGTAACATTGTGTGCCAACTAGTCTTCACTTAAAACAAATTTAAAAAAAATTAAAGTTACTTATAGAAATTAAGAAAAAAGATCTGTTATAGAGAACTTTCTTGGTATTTTCACAGTTTTATAATATTCCATTATGTGCATGTCCCAGACTTTAGTCCCGTAGTCACTTTTTTCTTAAATATTTATTTTTGAGAGAGACATAAAGTGCAAGCAGGGGAAGGGCAGAGAGAGAGGGAGACACAGAATCTGAAGCAGGTTCCAGGCTCTGAGCTGTCAGCACAGAGCCCGACATGGGGCTCGAACCCACGAACTGCGAGATCATGACCTGAGCTGGAGTCGGTTGCTTAACTGACCGAGCCACCCAGGTGCCCCGCTATTTTTTTTTAGAGAGGGAGAGAGTGCATGAGAGTCAGGGAGAGGGGCAAAGAGAGAGAGAGAGAGAGAGAGAGCGAGAAGGAGAATCCCAAGAAGTCTCCATGCTCAGCATGGAGCTCAAGGCAGGGCTCGATCCCACAACCCTGGAATCATGACCTGAACTGAAATCAAGTCAGATGCTCAACTGACTGAGTCACTCAGGAACCCTACCAGTCACTTTTTGATGGGCACACGGGTTGTTTCTAATCCTCTAGTAACTCATACAATCAATGCATGTAATGAATCACCTTGAACGTGCATCATTTTTCAGATGTAGGATATATTTCTAAAACTAAGGTTTCCTCTCTGGCTGATTCTCATGCACATTTGAACTTAGGAACCACTGGCTTAGGGTTGCTGATGTGATCGGACTAAATTATACCAAAGCCTTTATGTTTGGACTCACAGAATAGCAGAAATGGGAGGACCCTTAGAGGTCTTCTTCCTCATTTTACAGATGAGGAAGTTCTCAGATGGGGAGGGGACTCGCTCAATGTTGCACATGCATATTGGTAGCAGAGCTGAAACCGGAACCCCGGTCTTGTTACTCCCAGGCCAGTGTCTTCTGCCTGTGATTATCATCAACAAACATGGAGTGTGCCGTGCAGCATACAATGTTCTCTAGCTGGAGTAGATAGGGCAGGCACTGGAAAGATAATGTAATGTAGCCTGTGTGAAATACCAGATTTCTGCAGTCATGGATGGTAGCCTTTCCGAAAGTATCAGAATTAAGCAAGTAAACTGTTCTACAAACTATTGTGACCCACCGGCTTCTTTCACAGAATGGAGAAAAGCCAATGGTTCTGTATGAATCTAATTTAATCCAAATTCTGGAAAAGGTAACACCTTTGGGCTTCCATGCAGCTTCTTTAATGGGCATGCTGGCGAAGGGAAAGTGTAGCTGGTGACTTTCTCAGACAACCAAACTCGTAAGGGAGATGATTTGGAGTTGGTAAGTTTCAGTGGAGGCAATTCTTATTCTGGAGATCCATTTCACAAAGTACAGAAGGCCTCCTTGAGCAAACCAAGGTCTTCTAGAAGGAACAAGTGACCTCTGAAAGTCCCCCCTACCCTAAAATCTCTTTCCACAAACATCAGAGATCTACTTCTTCAGTTTTGGTCTCCAGGAGATGCCTACTGTCTCTGTCACCTTTTATTCATCATGGAGATAAAACTGGGATGGTGTCAAAGCAAACCTCGTCAATCTTAAAGCTTTACAGATCCTTTGGTATCATCTTCAACCTTGTTCTATCTTAGCCAACTTAAGTGGAAGTCTCTCTGTGTGTGTGTGTGTGTGTGTGTGTGTGTGCGCGCGCGCACGTGCACGTATGCGTGGGTATTCACCACACACGCATGCATGCTTACCAGGTTAATCATACTGTGAGGTCCTATGCAAAACGTCATAGGCAGTTTGTCTGTTGTCCTTATGTCGGATCTCAGTGTGAAAGAAGCAAATATCCTGGTTGAAGAGTTCCGTGCAGGCATCAGGGAAGCCTGGGATTTTGAAGTGCAGGAGCTGTGAGCACCAGCCAGAAAGCGTGCATTCTTTATCCCATTATCAGCCACTCCACGGTTCTAATTTTGATGAGAACAGGACAATTGCTAAGTGGAGTGCTCCCCACGTAACAGCTTAATCAACCTTAGCTATAACAGCCTCTCTTTTGTCTGGTCAGCAATCACTTGTGTCTCCCGAGAGAGAGGGGAGTGGGAGAGAGAGCCTTCAGAAAGTAGCAGGTAAGAGCAGCTGCAGGGAATTGAATTGTAAATTTTTGTCTTTGGCTGTGAAACATGTCTAGCCTCATGGAATCCAGAGAGCCCAGAGCTCGGAGCCCTTCACCCCCTACTTCCCCTATTTGGTCAGTCTCAGAGTTTCCAGTCAAGAACAGCTCAATTGTTGAAATCATCTAACGATCTTTCTCCGGGACCTATATATGCATTCTAGGTCCTTAGGCCACTCTTTCTCCAGGTACGGTCCTTGGAGCACATCTACCAGAATCATATGGAAAGCTTGTCAAGAAATGCTTCACCCCAGGGGTGCCTGGGTGACTCGGTTAAGTGTCCGACTTTTGCTCAGGTCACGATCTCGAGGTTCGTGACTTTGAGTCCAGCACTGGGCTCTCTGTTGTCAGCACAGAGCCTGCTTCGGATCCTCTGTCTCCCTCTCTCTCTCTTTGCCCCTACCCAACTTGCACGCCTGTGCTCTCTCTCTCACTCTCGCTCTCACTCTCTCTATCAAAAATAAAAATAAACGGGGCGCCTGGGTGGCTCAGTCGGTTAAGCGTCCGACTTCAGCTCAGGTCACGATCTCACGGTCCGTGAGTTCGAGCCCCGCATC